>NW_027283756.1:0-48692 GCF_046629955.1 Centroberyx affinis
GGAGAGTGTACAAGTGCAACCATCTTGTCAAAACACACTCTCACACAAAGTCGCATGCAGCTACACATGTACAAAACATATGCATGCACAATGACACGCTAACACATACATTCACACACACACACACACACACACACACACACACACACACACATAAGAAGGCATACAGGCACTCAAACATGCACTCACATATACAGGCATACAAACATCCTGTATAAGACCACATACGCATGCATACATGTGCAAACATATGTTGAAGCAAGTACACACTGAGACACACACACACACACACACACACACACACACATACACACAAACAAGTGGTCAACTGTCCTTGAACGCTCTCCAACCTGACTTCTAACACAGCACAACTGCAATGTGATGACATGTGCACACACACACACAAACAAATGAACAGGATAGCGTACAAAAACATCTATTAAAGGCTCTGCACACATACAAGCAAGAGTGCACACACACACACACACACACACACACACACACACACACACCAATGCACACAGATGCATAACAACCCAAGCACAACACATCGGCTTTCAGACACTTACATGCTTGCATACACACACCACAACACATGCACAAATGAAGCTTTTTTCACGAGCACAGAGACACACGCGAATGCACACAGATGCACAGTGACGCAGGCATGCCACACACACACACACACACACACACACACACACACACACACACACACACACACACACACACACACAAATATACAAAACAAGCAGGTTTGCGCACAACCGAACATATTTTAAATGATATGCGTAAGTAAGGAGGCAGACAGCTACAGGGACAGAGATACTGATGCAAACATGGCAAACATTCATTGAGACACACACACACACACACACACACACACACACACACACACACAATGAGAGCAGTGATTAGCCCAGCTGTTGTGCTTGTGTTTATGGGAGGGATTGTTCTTCCTGGCTGAAGATTGGAAATCCCAGTGGGACTCTCTGTCTCTTAGGTTCCTACCTGTTTACAGATGTCTGTCTGTCTGTCTGTCTCTCTCTCTCTCTCTCCCTCTCTCTCTCTCTCTCTCCCACTCTCTCTCTCTCTCTCTGTCTTCCAATGTCCCAATGGATTTATAGAGTTGCTATAGATCAAATACAGGCTTGATCTCTTTTCTCTCTGTCTGTCTCTCGCTCTCTTTTGCTCCCTCTCTTGTTTGCTTTCCGGGTCCCAATGGAAATAGTTTGAAGAGATGAAGTACAGGATTGATCTCTCTCTCTCTCTCTCTCTCTCTCTCTCTCTATCTCTCTCTCTCCCTCCGCATCCCTCTCTCTTCCTGAGACAAACTATAGCAAAACAGCAGAAAGGTAAACAGCTTTTCAGAGGGGAGCATGCATCACACCTGGAGTCGTATCCAGGTGTGTGTTTGCATGCGTCTTTGTGTGTGTTTCTATCATCAGTGTCGTGTATCTCCAATTTTTCAGTTAAAATTCTTCTTTTTCATTTTTTCACTGCTGCCATCAGAGCTGAAGCCAGACCAAAATTTTTTACTGACATCCAAAAAATCCAAACCCTTTTGCTGAGGTCTGAGGTTCTTCCCCCCAGGGGGAAAAATTTGTCCAGTTAAAACCAATTTCTTGCAATTTTACAGTAGATTTGCATAATTTATGTCCACATTAAACTGCAAAAAAAATGACTTAGTGCCCGGCAATTCCAGTGATCACAAGACTTTAATTATAACGATAAAATGTGATTTGGGGATTTGGCAGCAAGGCCTCCTGAAGAGCTGCTGGGTGCTGCAGAGCATTCTGAGATCTGTTCTGCAATTCACTAACAGACACAACAGCAGACCAGAGGAATCTGATAGAAGGCATTTTGTACAAAGTCATGGCATCAATTTATTGCTCCAATTGCTCGGAATTGCTTGTTTACAAGCCTGAACACTGAAGCCACTGGCTGAATGCTGGACTTCAGTTTGATATCAGATTCCACTGTCATCCGTATGTGATCAACCCCGTTTTCCGTATTCATAGTTTTCCCATGATGTCACATGCATTTCCTACCAATATGCTGCTTTACAATTTCCTGATATCAGACAGAATTGTCAACTCGTTCCACTCCATTTCCATCTTCAGTCTGACATTGCCTCCACTCTAATTGATTTCCGTGGGGGAGGGGGATTCGATTTTCCCTAACCAATCACTAGAGACCGACGTATCCGCCTGAATCTAACGTCATTTTAAGTCGACACTGATGCGAAAAAAAAAACATCTCCCCTTTGAATAAATGCCTTCAAAGCAGAGTGCTGTTCAGATTTCAAAGTAATTGGTACTTTTAATGGATTTAGAACAGCCTGGATAGCAGCTTCTATCTTGTCTATAGCGGTCGCCATTGTTGTTATTACTCCTCCTTGGTTCCGGCGCACAGCTTGACAACAGCTTGATGATGGCGTTAGTCCCGCCCGTGGCTCTGATTGGCTAATCATTAGTCCCCCCCGGCGCTCATTGAACCGATCATTTTTCAAACCGAGAGAAACCGCTGTTTCATGTCACGATGCCAGACCAGAATCAGTCAACTGGTGGAGTGGGCGGATTCAAAGGTCTGGACCCAGGCAAGCTTTACCATACACACAGCTCATTGGTTATTTTCCTACCAAGATGGCTGTGTGTGTGATGTAACAGAATACTATGAATAGAAACACACAATTAACTTAAACTGGCACAGAAAAAAGAAGAAAAAATTGGCTTGATTTTTGCAAAAAGCCTTTAGTTAAATAATAAATCAATTTTTATAATTACCTAACTTAATCTGACAACACAAGTGGCAGAGAAGCCAGTTTATGAGGAAATATCCCACCACCTATTGTTACATATAATTACATAATATCTATAAGTAAGAACTGAAAGTAAATCCATAAATGTTAGTAATCCATACTCTTTCCCACTCATTAAATCTTTTCAATATGTTGAAATTATAAGCAGCATACATGGACATAACCCTGTAATTGTTTACAGTATATTTTATAGATTTTGTTTTATTATTCTAACTATTTTTATTATTTCTACAGTTTTTAATTGCCTATTTTTACATTCTACATGTCGGCTTATATTCTGCTTTCTTTTTCCCTGCTGTTGCTTTTACTCTTGCTGCTGCAGCGGCCTGATTTCCCCACGGTGATCAATAAGGTTTTGCCTCATTATCACATCTCAACTCTCATTTCATAAGCTGTACCCATTTTTCAGAATTAACCGGCCTGTTTGACATGATTTCTGGAAGCCTTTTGCATTTTTCACAATGTGTTTCAAACCATGTCCGCTTTAGAAATCCAGTTTCCACATTTAAAGGAACAAAAACCTCAGAGTGGCTGCAGTGCCCGCATGAAAAAACTGTTTTATCACTTCTGCACTCCTGTCAGCAGTCAACCCTCTGACCCACACACACACACACACACATGACTCTATGTGTGTGTGTGTGTGTGGGTCAGAAGGTTGATGGCTGTCTGAGGAGGCTGACAGGAGTCCAGAGGTGATGAAACAGTTTCTTCATGTGTGTGCTGCAGTGTGTGCAGCCATGTAGCTGAAACCCATTTGTACTGTGGATGACATGAAATTGCTTTGTGTGTGTGCGTGTGTGTGTGTGTGTGTGTGTGTGTGTGTAACAGTCACGTAACAAAAAAAATCCATTTGTAATTTCAAAGACAGAGATGGCTGCTGCCTAACAAATCCTTTTGTAATGTGATCGACTTGAGGCTGAGCGCATGTTTGTGTGTGTGTGTGTGTGTGTGTGTGTGTGTGTGTGTGCGCACGCGTACATGTGCCTACCTGTGTGTGTGTGTGTGTGTGTGTCTGTCTGCACATCTGTATATAACAATTACACTTATGGTTGACACAACAATTACACTTTCATTCACTGCCACTGGCCCTTGTGTTCCTGTGTGTGTGTGTTTGTGTGTGTGTAGGTGTGTGTGTGTAGGTGTGTGTGTGTGTGTGTGTGTGTGTGTGTGTGTGTGTGTGAGTCCCATTCATAATTCAGCTGTCATGTTGCTGCTGGACCTTGTGGCGTTAACTTCGGCCGCATGGAGGAGGATTTTCTCTCTGCTTTCCTCTGCACACACACTCAGAAACACACACACACACACACCATCCTTTAGCATTGCACATGAATTATGGATTTCAGCCCAAACTGCATTCATATATCCGCTGGATTTTAAGGTAATTGTTTGACCAAGGCTGACCTTTCACCTCAGACCGAATCTCGTTGTTAATCTCTTCCTTTGTGTCTCGTCTCACGGCGTTTCCTCAGCTGCTCGATCGGCCGTTCTTCATCTCGTCAGGATTAACACGTCAGGCGGTTAATTCGCCGGGCCGAGCGGCTCCGTGACAAAGTCCTCAGTGTCATTAAATTACAAGGAGGATGGTGTCAGATAGGCGGGCCGGAGAAATGATTTGGTACGGAGCTGTGAGGAGAGCGGCAATTACTCTTCATGATCGGGCTGTCATTCACCAGAGAGGGAGGGAGAGGGAGGGAGAGAGAGAGAGAGAGAGAGCTGACACACTATCTTCAGGAGTGAATGCAGTAAAAACTAAAGGAAATGTTATCTATCCCATCTATCTATCTCTCTGACTTTGACCAAGACACTGCGTCACTCATCTGTCATCCATCTGTAATGCCTGTCTCCCATCCTGATATTCAGACTGAACGGTCATTTTGTTCCCACTCCATTATTCAGCCTGACATTGCCTCCATGTTAGCTGTTTTTTTTCCACTAGTGACTGATGTATCCGGCCGCTCTGATGTTATTTTCAGTCACACTGATGCCGGGAGTATTTACTAATAAAACACTTTACGATAAGGGTCACTAATTAACAGTTAAATAATGCAGTGATTCTCAACCTTTTTCTTATCAAGGACCCTGTAATTTAGTCCACATCGGGACCACGGACCCCCCATTTGATGAGATTTTGTCTCTTGGACCCAAATCTGTGAATATTTTTAATGTTAGAAATGATTTTGTCCAGAATCCCATGACTATCTGTATTGTAGGTAGAGAGATAACAGAGAAACTATGATCAAAACAGTCATTCTTCTACATTCTCCAATTGTGTTAACTTCTTGTAAATGAAATAATGCTGAAGTTTAACCATTCATCAATTTGACAGGGGACCCCCTGGAACCCCCTCATGGACCCCTGGTGGTCCACGGACCCCACGTTGAGAACCACTGAACTAATGTGTCTGGTAATCATTTACTTCACTTCATTTATGTAATAGTTTATAAAGACGACTATTAAATAATGTATAAATTAATACCTTAGTTAACATGAACACCATTAGTAAATTACACATTAGTTAACTGTTAATTAAGGGTTAGTTAATACTTATTAAGCATTAACTAACCCTTATTAAGCATTAACTAACGCTTAACTTAGTGACCCTTATTGTAAAGTGTTACCACCAAGTTTTTGACAAAAATATCATCTTTACAAAGAGAATATGTTGGTTATTGGGGGTGATTTCAACAAATATAATAAATAAACGCCAATGAAAAACCTTGATTGTTTTTCAGAGCGAAAGAAACACCAGACTCTCTGAACCGCTAAAAAAAAAATCTGAAAAGTGGGCGGAGTCTGGAACCAGCCTAACTTTCTCCTCCCTCTTTCCTATTCATTTGTTTCCATTTTATGTATCTATAGTGTGAGTGTGTGTGTGTGTGTGTGTGTGTGTGTGTGTGTGTGTGTGCACGCAACACAGCTTCATGAAATCATGTGAAGTAAGCACAAACTCTGAAACTTTAGATTACGTGTTGTGGACACAAATTTCTGTGAAGATTTCAGTGACGATTTTCCGATTTTCTCCTGTTCCTCCTATTAAAATGTTCATTGATGTTTAAGTTTAGGCAGCTAAAACTGTGGTTAAGGTTAGGGTTAGGGTTTTGGTCACGATTAAATAAGAAATGTCACTGAAAATGATATGTATTATGAATGCTACTGAAAAAGAACCTGACTGTCCAGCTCTGTCTTTCCTGGATAAATAAAAGTTTTCAAAAGGTAGCAAAAAGAAAAACAGACCCTGAAAACGTATATTTCCATGGTAACATCGCCTCTTTAGCTTTCAAACCCAGCACAGCCAGTCCTCAGCGTGAAGTCGACCCCGGAGCAAGGAGAGCGTTTTGGGAAGCACAAAAAAAAAAAAAAAAAAAAGTGTTAAAGAGAAGTTGTTTTCAGAGGCTGCGGGGTGGAAGGGGAATGGGAAGTCGACCTGAGAAACGGTAAACACAGACGCTGAACTCTGTTCCTTAGCAACCAACAAAACACAGCAAAACCATCGCTAGCATGCAGAGAGGAGGAAGGAATTTCAGTTCATGGTTCAAGGAGAAATTAACTTCAATGATGAATTTTAGAGAAAAGTGTGGGGAAAGCTTATCGGATTTTGTCGAAACTCGGTGGAACGACGCATCTCACCTCTTTGTTTGACATACTGGTTGCTGATTGGCTCAGAGGGCGTGTGCATTATTTGTTAAGGACGACATGTTTACTGTTGTGTTGTCTGCTGTTTCCTGAGGAAGACAGATGGCAGGCGGGCAGAAAGACAGACTGTCACACCTCAGGCAGGCAGGCAGGTAACATGGCAGGCAGACAGTAAATGAGTCAGCTAGTCACTTGCCAGTTGCTAGCCAGTCAACAAAACAGCCAAACAAGCAGCCAGCCAGGAGAACAGGGAGTCTGTCAGTCTTTCAGTCCATCAAACAGACAGATGGAAAGAAAGAAAGTCGATGGTTTCTTAGAAGAGGAGGGCAGGCAGACAGAGAGACACGCAGTAAGACAGCCAGTATTTTAACGAGTCAATCAGACACACAGCAAGTCAGTAAGTCAGTCAGATAGTGCTGAAACGATTTGTAGATTTATCGATTAGTCGATCGACAGAAACTTAAAGGTCCCATATGGTGTAAAACAGGATTCCTCCTTGTCTCCTTTATAGGAGAAAAAGGAGGAAACATGGTGAAAGTATCAAAACGCACGGGTCACCAACTAAATCCACACAATGTCATTCTTGCTTGACACTTTCTTATTCAATCTGCCATCTTGTACTGTGAAAGAGGACCACAATGGAAATACGTCCTCGGGCTTTTTTGTGTATGTTAATCCTCGACAATTTTAAAAAATCTTATATGGGGACTGTTATCATGATTAGTCTATCATGTATGTTTTTCAATTTTTGTCAAATAAATCTATCTATCTATCTATCTATCTATCTATCCTTATTAGAAAAGCGAGCCTCTAAACGAGCCGTTTGGACTTCCGTAACTTTGTGGCGTCACAAAGATTCGCTCATTATCATTTTTGTAAGAAATAATAGACTAACAAAGTGTTTTTTTCAAAGCGGTTGAGCGGTTGTCATTGTTTATTAACCGGAGAGTTTTCCCTACCTGTAGCCACCGGGCCGCGGCGTCTCACGTTTCACTCTCGAAGCGGTTAGCCAATCGGAACAGAGGGGTCGTTAATATTAATGAGCCTTAAAGACACGGCGACAGAAACAGCCTGTTCTTGGTAAGACTCAGAGAGATGCTGGAAAATGAACGTGGAAAAATGGATTGAGAGTGTTTTTGGTGCCTGACACCACACACACAGCTTTGAATGGACCTCAAGACACAAAATAAAACTCTGGAAAGTGGAAAAATATGGGACCTTTATTGGGTATCATTTTGATAATCGTTTCAGTCATTTATCAAGTAAAAATTCCAAACATTTCTTGGTTAGAGCTTCACAAATGCTAAGATTTGCTGCTTTTCTCTGTTTCAGATCATTATAAAATAAAATACTTTGGCTTTTTTGGCTGCTGGCCAAGTCAGCAAGTTTAAGAATCATTTTAACAACAGATTAATCAATGATGGAAATAATTGTTACTTGCAGCCCTACAGCCAGCCAAGTCATCTCTTGCTTGATTGCCCACTCTTCTGCTGTCTATCTCTCTATCTCTCTCTCACTCCATCCTTTAATTTTCCTGTTTATTTCCTCTCTGTCTCTTTCTGTCCATGTACAGTTCACTTTCTTTCACTCTCTCTCTCTCTCTCTCACACCAGCTGGCAAAGTATTTTATTCATTCATTTCTTTTCTTTTTTTTTTGTGAATCATGATGTAGAAAATTACAAAAGCTGAATGGGAAATCCCTCAATACTGCAAAAAAGTTTTTACGCTCGCTCGAGGGAGAAAGTGTTTTTGGCGATAAAGAAATTCTGAAATAAACAGAGATGGAAACACATTTGTCAAATAAATAATAACGTGCTGTACAACATCTGTCCAGCGTGACCTACCAGACATTTCACTCTGGTTGTGGTTGTACAGTCATTAGTTGGTGCATTAGAATATCACCAAGGTCAGTTTGTTTTTTGTTTTCATGAAATATCAAACATCAGCTGAGACTAAAGAACAACATCTTGCCCAATGCTAATCAATTCCTGAAAGACGCTTCACATTTCACATTTCATGCTCTTTTGACATTCAGAAGCCGACGTATTGATGGAAACCTAATTGCCATTTTTGTGACATTTCAGAAGTTTGCATAAAATTTGCTTGACAGCTGGAAGTAAACATCGCCTCTCTCTCTCTCTCTCTCTCTCTCTCCCTCTCTCTGTCACCGTTGCTCTCTTTGCCGCTTTCTCGTTTCCTCCCGCCCCCTTCATCTGTTAATTTCTCTCTCTCCCTCCCTCATCCTCTCCTGCTTTCGCTCGCGCTGTCATTTTCTCGCTTTTCCATACTGTGTGATTTCTCTCTTTATTTCCTCTCCTCCCCTCCTCTCTCTCTCTCTCTCTCTCTCTCTCTCTCTCTCTCGTCTCTCTGTCAGTTACCTGTATGACGCAGCAATTAGCTTCTATGATGGCAGCAATTAAGAGGAGGGAGGACAGGAGGCGGGTGTCGGTGTTGTTTCTCAGTTTTCTTGTCTTTTCCAGCCACTTCCCTTTCTCACAGGCCTTAAAAACTCCTAAAATTTAAGATTTTAAGGCCTTAAAAAGTATATAAATGTCTTAAAGCTATGTTTTTGCTCTGGATTTTTCAGACAAACCCCATTGTTCGTCTGAAATTGGTGCTTCAATGACGTTTTATGAAACAAAATTATACAGCAAATCTGAATGTGCGACAGAAAAAAGACCCGTTCAAAAACACAGTAAACATTTATTATTGCAGATTGTCTGTGTTCGCCGTCTGCTTCTTCAGTGCAGATAGTTTAAAAAAAAAAAAAGTATTTTAAAGTCTTTAGTTTGTCTTTCTTCTTCCCTCCCTTCACTTCTCCTCCAGTGGCAGAAATGTTCTGTGGTTCCAGCAGAAGAAGAGAAGCAGAGGGAGGAGTGAAGTTTGGGAGCAGGGTGAAAGGTTTCTCTGGTGCTGGCTGGTAACACACACACACACACACACACACACACACACACACGCACACACACACACACACACTGTACACACTGTGTGGGACTGGTATGGCGGCAAGGGATATAAGTGACCATGACAGCGAGAGGGTGTATCTCATTATTGCAGGCAGAGAGATGGAATTGTGGGTGTGTGTGTGTGTTTAAAGTGTGCTTGGGTGTGTGTGTGTGTGTGTGTGTGTGTGTGTGTAAGTAAGACAGATTTTGTTTTACAGAGAGAGAAATAGAGTGAGTGTGTATGTATGGTATCTGTGTATCCATCATCATCATCATCAGGCTCTGAAAGATAACTGTGTGTATATATGAGAGTGTGTGTGTATATGAGAGTGTGTGTATATGCATGTGCTGTGCGTGTGCGTGTGTGTGTGTGTGTGTGTGTGTGTGTGTGTGCGGTTGTGTCTCATTATCCACTAACAGATAGATGGTGGCTTCTCTCCTAAGTGAGGATCAGATTCACCATTAAGATAAAGGCTATTCGATACCACACACACACACACACACACACACACACACACACACAGAGGTTTGCAATAAGACAGAAAGACAAACATTGTATCTTGATGCTTTGCTGTATTTTGAGGTTTCCACTCCATTCTGCAGCTATTTTGCGTCCCTCCAAGAAAACAGTTGATTTAATTAAACTGAGGACACAAAATGGCGTTAAACTGTAGACTGAGGAAAGAAAAGACAAGAAAAGAAAAGAAAAGAAAAGAAAGAAACACCCCAAATATCCTCATACACCACCCCAACCTGCAATGAGCTCCTGTCCAACACATCTGAAGCCAAGGCAGCGTTCCTCCGCTGTCATTTACAAAATGGTGTGAAGCATGAGCTGTCAGTGAGAAAACAACAAGATTCTTTTTTTTTTTTATTTTTTTTTTTTACATAACAGAGTAAATATTTGGAGGGATGGAGGCAGGAGGGGGGGGAAAGGAGAAGTGAGGGAACAAGGAGACGAGGCTTGGGAAGGGGGAAGGAGGGAGGAAGAACACAAGGAAGGAAGGAAGGAAGGAAGGGAGCAATTTAAACCTTTTTACTGGCCATGTGATGTCATGGTAAATACAAAAAGTAGGTAAACTCCAGTTGGTGGTCAACATAAGGCAAAAACACACCAGTATAAACACAAATGAGTAATATTTCATAAAACCTTTAATTTACACTGTTTTCTCCATCAAGCTCCATCAGTTTGATCCCACTCACTAAAATGTGTGAATTTCAGTCCTATAGAGACGGCAAATTGAGTTCAGCTGGGTTTCCCCTCCAGTATGTTCCAGGATGTGATGCTGAAATGAAGTGATATGATATGAAATGATGAAAAAAATAAATCATCTTCTTAATTTGAATTTGCTTGTCCAGTCTGACACCCCGGGCTTTAATCTACCTGTTAAAGTTTAAATGTAAGCACTTTTACTCCTGTCTGTAGCCACTGGGCCAACAACACCGCAGACACCTGTCAATCAAAACAGCGTCATGGAGCCAAAACATCGCCGTGAAAGTTTCTGGAAGAAGTGAATAGACGAGTTCAAAAAGTTCGAAAATCACTGAAATGCAAGAATATATATTCCCAATGCCATGAAATGCCACTGCATAATCAATAATAACACTTGTCAATCAAACAGTGTCATCGAGCGGGACACTGAGCAAGAGTTTCTAAACTACTGCACGATCAGGGAAGATGATACAAAAATGATCAATAAAATGATCATTCTGATCAATGAAATGTTGGAATATTTAATACTAAGTACATGAAACAGCACTAATTAACAAGGAATGAGACTTTTCAATCAAAACCATGTCATGCAGCAAGACACCCTGCTCTAAGAGGCTCTAAATGTCAAAAAAAAATTAAAACATAATTAAAATGTAAGAATATGCTTTGCAAATTACAGAAAATGTCACTGTATAATAAAGAATGCCACCTGTCACTCAAAACAGTCAGTGCCATGGAGAGTTTCCAAATGATCAGGAAAGATGATCCAAAAAACGTTATCAAAGACAAGCAAGCGCGGATATGTTTCACTTAACAAATTACACAACAAATTAAACAAGCAAGAAATTATTATACAACTAAGTGTTTGTCATAGATACACATGAATATTCATCGCTGAGCTGATTAAAAAGCGTTTAACACCAACCACCTTCGTCTGTTTCTCACAGCATTAATGAACCTCGCTCTGCAAACTGGATCAGAACGAGGCAGCGTCTTTTACAAAGGAACAGTATTGTAATCAGCCAAACACAAAGAAATCCTGTGTGTTTGTGATGGGAGCGTATCTATGTTCCCAGGGTCCTATGTTCCCAGGGTCCTATGTTCCCAGGATCCTATGTTCCCAGGGTCCTATGTTCCCAGGGTCCTATGTTCCCAGGATCCTATGTTCCCAAGGTCCTATCTTCCCAAGGTCCTATCTTCCCAGGGTCCTATGTTCCCAGGATCCTATGTTCCCAGGGTCCTATGTTCCCAAGGTCCTATCTTCCCAGGGTCCTATGTTCCCAGGGTCCTATGTTCCCAGGGTCCTATGTTCCCCAGTTCTACATACAGTATGTGCTCTCCCAGGGTCCTATGTTCCCAGGGTCCTATCCTATGTTTAATCCTAACTCTAAACCCTAACCCTAACCATAACTAACCAAATTAAGCGAATACAGAGCTGGGGAACATCTTTTTCAGGTTCCCATAGAGCTGGGGAACATAGGACCCTGGTAACATAGGACCCTGGGAACAGGACCTTGGGAAGATAGGACCCTGGTAACATAGGACCCTGGTAACAGAGGACCTTGGGAACATAGGACCCTGGTAACATAGGACCTTGGGAACATAGGGCCCTGGTAACATAGGACCTTGGAAACATAAGACCCTGGGAACATAGGACCCTGGGAGCATAGGACCCTGGTAACATAGGATTTTGGGAACATAGGACCCTAGGAACATAGGACCTTGGGAACATAGGACCCTGGTAACATAGGACCTTGGGAACATAGGACCTTGGGAACATAGGACCCTGGGAACATAGGACCCTGGTAACATAGGACCTTGGGAACATAGGACCTTGGGAACATAGGACCCTGGGAACATAGGACCCTGGGAGCATAGGACCCTGGTAACATAGGATTTTGGGAACATAGGACCCTGGTAACATAGGACCTTGGGAACATAGGACCTTGGGAACATAGGACCCTGGGAACATAGGACCCTGGTAACATAGGACCCTGGGAACATAGGACCCTTTGTCATGTTCCCATTATGTGCCATATAAATCTGGGGAACATAGGACCCTGGGAACATAGGACCCTGGGAACATAGGAATGACTCCTTTGTGATTCATGAGCAGATCAGTGTTCAGATCTGCAGTTTCTTCACCTCAGCGACCAATTAACATCTCAGAGACGGAGCTGAGAGGTTGAAAGCCGAGACTCGACTCGACTATCGATATGCACACGGTGACAGCACAGAATGAACGAAGAGATGGAACGATAGAAATAAATGAGAGGGGAGCAGTAGAATCTTAATAAAAGGCTAATAGAAGATCATCAGTCTCTTTAGTTCCGGTAGATGAAGAACAGATCTCACTGTTCCCTGCCAGCATGATCTCATAAAAAGTAATGAAACGAGAAGAAACTCTGAAAACACAGATTGTGAAAATGACATTCCTCCGACACAAGCTGGATTCTGTGACAACAGCAAGAATTGGACACGACATTTTCAGCTTCTATACCTTTTTTTTTTATATATATATGCATATTTGTACATAGTAGTTAGATGTTTAGGTTTACCTCTGTCCATTTTGTTGTCCTTGTTTTTAGCTGTATATTTATTCTGTGTAAGTACATTGTGAGCAACGGAAAAACCGGAGTCAAATTCCTTGTATGTGTACATACTTGGCCAATAAAGCTGATTTTGATTCTGATTCTGATTCTGAAGGTCGGCTAACGGTTAAGCTTACGCAACTAAATCAACTTGGTTAAAGGAATAGTTCACCCAAAAATGAAAATTCAGTCATTATCTACTCACCCCCATGTCAGGAGAAAATCGGGTAAAGTTTATTAGTCCATACAATAGTCCCAGAATTCCCAGCTGAAGTATGTTGCAGCTTTTCCCAAAATTAATCACAAGGGAGTCATTCCTATGTTCCCAGGGTCCTATGTTCCCCAGATTTATATGGCACATAATGGGAACATGACAAACGGTCCTATGTTCCCAGGGTCCTATGTTCCGCAGTTCTACATATGTGCTCTCACAGGGTCCTATGTTACCAGGGTCCTATGTTCCCCAGTTCTATATAGCACATAATGGGAACCTGAAAAAGATGTTCCCCAGCTCTGTATTCGCTTAATATGGTTAGTTAGGGTTAAACATAGGACCTTGGGAACATAGATGCTCCCCTCCAAAACAACTGAAGTTGCAGGAGACCTGTCTTCAGTCTTCAAAAAATAACGGAAAATAACCATAAAATGGCTCCATGCAGCTCTCACAGCAGACTCTGAGTCTCTCGAAGCCAACCGATCCCAAAGTGACTTGAAAAAAACGACATTTACACCATTATTTAACCTAAAATTGCCACTCTAGCTGTTATTTCAAAATACGTAACGTCACGTTTGCGAGCACCCCGGGCCTCGATAGGTAAGACTAGCTCGAATTAGCAGAAACAAGACTTCCGGTTTGCCCGTTTAGCCTTCAAAATAAAAGCGCAAGTTTTTAAAATAGGTAGAAATACTGTTTTAAACCGATTACTTTGTATTTAATCGTCAAATTCAATAAGTCAGCACCCATATTAATGTTTGATGTCCACTTTAGTCTCTGTTCTGTATGTATTCTGCACAGTGTAATACATGCAGCGTTAAAATTAAAATAATTATGGCATTTTTCATTATTATTGTGACATCAAACATTAATATGGGTGCTTAATATGGTTGCTCGCTAACTTTACCTGATTTTCTACTGGCATGGAGGTGAGTAGATAATGACTGAATTTTCAACTATTAAAATATATTCTTTAAGGTTTGGGAAAGGTTTTGGCCATGGTTAAATAAGAAAAAAAATACAAATTTGACTCATTTTCACAAATCTGTGAAGTCAAACTCATCCGACCAAAACACCCTGACTGTCCACTGAGCTGCTTCAGTGTGACACTACTTGGGCTGGGAAAACAGATTTGTAACACTTTATGTTCCTCCAACACGTAATTTGGTTTTAACAAGTCGTGTTTATTTCACGTATTTGTGTGAGATCAGGCTTTGGTGCTGCTGATGACACAGTCTTCTGCTGTTGGCGGTGAAGTGCCTTGCTCAAGGGCACGTTGTTGAGGGAGGGAAGACAGTTTCTCATTCACATTCCTCGCCCAGATTTTCCCAGCAGATTTTCCCATCTTGAAAAATACATCAGTTTATTTTTTCCTTGAGCTGAAAGTTTACCGATCCTGAGGATGTTCCAGGGTCCCATGTGGAACATTCAGCACAGAAACTTGTAGACTTTTCTGGAAACTTTTTGGATGATGGCAGCTGAATTAAAGATGAGGAAGTCGAGGAATCAGCTGAACCATTTTCAAGTCCTTAGGAGGCGAAATGTCAAATATTCTCACCGGTTTTCTCAAAAGAATTTAGAAAATATATTTGGAAAAGATTTCAGAAATGTTCCAGACAGTTTCAAAAGTAAGCACCTTGTGTTTAAGACACTCTCACACACACACACACACGCACACACGCACACACACACCTAAATCTAACCCTAACACTAACCCTTTCAACAAGTCAAAGTGTTTCACAAAAGCCCCTCTCACACATGAAACCCGTAAAATTGGCCTATTAACTTTTCCGGTAAAGGCAGCAGTTTCTGTCATTCACACAAGACATGTACTTCCATTCACACAACTCTACACAATACTGTTAAATTCCCCTGCTGTCATTTCCCACAATCCACTTCTGTCCAATTTGACATTTTTGCCAATCCTTCGTCAAAAAAGCTCCAGCCTGTTGTCTAGTGGTTTGTCTTTCCCTCCTCCGTGTGTCTTTACAGGGAAGTTTTGTGTTTTCCAGGTCTGCTATACAGTAGCGCTATAGTTAACTCATCCACTTTGTAGTGTGTGTGTGTGTGTGAGTGAGTGTGTGTGTGTATGTGTGTGAGAGAGAGTGTGTGTGTGTGTGCCCTTTAAGTCTTATTTATATGTTACATATCTATATTATATCCATTTGCATTTCCATACAGCTAAATTTTTTATTTCTTCCAGCTAGTTTTCCAAGTTTGCTGTTGTGTAGTGCAACAGTAAACCCATCCTGTAAACTGTGTGTGTGTGTGTGTGTCCTGGTTTTGATCCTGCAGGTTTCTTATGTACCGGTGTCAAAGGGAGGGCAGCTCTATGCCTTTGTGTGTGTGTGTGTGTGTGTGTGTGTGTCTGAGTGTATAGAAGGATGAACGGAGCAGTTAGTCCAATGCAGCATTTAGTTTTCTTCTCTCGGTAATTAAGACGAGAGCTGTTAGTGTGTTTTCTGCCCTAATGAGAGAGGGTAATTAGTGAGTGGGGGTTATTTATTGTGTGTGTGTGTGTGTGTGTGTGTGTACGTGTGTATGCATAACTGTGTTCCGCCCTCTTTGTGTCTAAATGTGTATGTGTTTGTCTGTGGTGTGTGTGTGTGTGTGTGTGTAACACTCGGACTCTGTTCTCCAAGGTTTAACACACACACACACACATACACAGAGGTGTGAAATATAATAAAACAAGGATATCTCAGTATCAATATCAGTAAAGATTGATTTTTTTTTTCCAGAGCAATTTGACTGCTCAGCGGCTAAATCCACACAATGGGGACAAAATCGTTATTTTAATGAAAATCCTGCAGAACGCTTAGTCTGTGGAGGACGAGGTCAAGTCTGTGTTTCCCCCTGGAGCCAAACACTGCTGAGTGAAGCCAAGGTCTGTATGTAAAAACACACTCGTCTCATCAGGCTAAATCAACTGGGCCTGCAACAATCAGATTCGGAAATCTCAAATCAAAACTTTAAGGTCCAGTGCAATGAGAGTTGCATTTCTCAGTTTCATGGTATAATTGATTAACTGTAAGAAAGGACCTGTTAATGTAAAAGTTACCCAAATTATTCTAGCTGTCAGCATTGTGGAAATTTGACTTTAACAGCCTTTGAAAAACAGGTTTAGAATTCCAATCTACTTTCTGGTGTAAATGATGTCACCTACATCCTGATTGGTCGACAGTTTGCATAGTTAATCAGGTGTCCCATAGTCTGTCAGACAGTAGTAGGCGGCTACTTGCCAAACTAGCCAAAATCTCCGAACCTCCATTGTTGCTGAGTGCCGAAGGTCCAGCTCTGGATATTTGTTCCCAAAGACTCCCAAAGTCCTTCAAGCTTTGTACCATCTGACCATCAAAACAATAACATAAAATTCTTTATTCTTTATTCTTTATTCGGATCCCCATTAGCTTCCGCTACAGTGGTTGCTATTCTTCCTGGGGTCCACATAAAATTATACAAACACTGACAGCATACAGACATCGACTGACACCCCGTCAGTCTAGAGAAAATTACATAATTAAAGGTCAAGTAATCAAAATATCAGATAACTTAACCAATGCATGTACAGAGGTTACTAAACAAACTAATGAGTTGAAATCCCAAACAAAACATCATAGCAGGTGGCATCATTCCTGTTGTGTGGCCTCTCTCATTAGTTTCTGTTGGAGTGATTTTTTGAATAGGTATTTGCTTCTGATTTGTTGAATGTGTGTAAGTAATGAGTTCCACTGGCCGGAGGCTCTGTAAATGACTTTTGAGTTTTTAAGTTGATTTGTTTTTGGCTTTGGAAGTTCAAGATGACCCATGCTGACCTGTCTAGTCTGATGATTGTGCTTTAGACCTGTCCGTACAAGTTCTGTGAAGAAGTCCAGTTTTCCGTCTACTATTGCATTTCGGGCAAATATGAGAAGGCTGGATGTTAATTTAGCCTCAACGGTCAGCCAGGACAGACTGCAGTGCATCTTTGTGACATTAGTTTTAAAAGAGCAGTGAAGAGCTAGTCTTGCGGCTCTATAATAAAAATAAAAATAAAATAAAAATAAAATGATGTTCCTTAGAAATGAACATCAAACTTGAAATCATTGCACTGGATCTTTAAGAATGAAATACAAACTGCCTCCTAAACATCAGTGCTCTGTCCAGAAACAGGTTACTGATGTCACCTTACAGGAATTCTGGGTACTGAACTTCAAACAGTTCCCCTCTCACTGCTGATTTGCTGAATTGCCAAGTGCAGCTTTAAACACAATAATGAGTCATTACAATTAAACCGTTAAACTTTGATGTACTGAACCAACTAACTTTATTCCCATTCAGTATGATGAAGCATCGGCCATTAAGACAGGGACCCAGCACCGCTTGGTGTGTAAAGAGAAAACTAAATAAACAGCATCCCCATCATTATTAAAGAGGCATAAGAGAGTAATGAACAATCAAATGAACCTGCTCACACAAACAAACATTTCTGATGCTTCAGACACAGTGAAGAGGAACAGCAGGGACTTGGAGAGGGAGAGAGAGGGAGAGAGAGAGAGAGGGAGAGAGAGAGAGAGAGCGGCTGGCATACGGCACAGAGATGGATTCAAACCTGCGACATCTTGAGTACGTACAGTGATTCGCAGCCTCGTCCTTAAAAGCATACGGAGTAGGATTTTGCTGGTTGTGGCTTGTAAACACGACCTTCAAAGTTGACCCCTCCTAACTAGCTCAACAAGACATGAAGCCACGCCCCCTGAATGCGGTTGCCAGAACGGTAAAAACAGTAAAAAAGTACAAAAATATTACAGCGAGAAACACCAAGCAGACAAGATAAGTGCCAAAAGTGAATCTGGGGTTGGCGAGTACTGAAGGAGAGGATGGGGACGAAGAGTGACGCGGCCTGTTTTGGTTGGACAGGTAGGTGACAGTTAGCTTAGCCAGCTAGCTAGGTATCAGCTTTTCTACTACAACGAAGCTACGCTAACACACACACACTCTCTGTCCAGAACTCCAGTTCCTCTGTATCAGAGTTCAGGACCGCTACCGCAGCCAGCGAGGCTTTTAGATACAAACCGGTCCAGCGGTGGTTTTGGTTGCAGGCGGACACACACTGCTGCCAAAAGGTCGACGCCCGGAAACGTCCCAAACATTAATAAACTCCAGACAGAAGGCAGCAGGCTCTCTGCAGACACACACACTGTCACACTCTCCCGATGGGCCATAAGAAATGATTGACTAGGATAATTTTTGGATGAGTTTATTTCAAAAGGGGAAAAATCCTGCTCAGTATGGCTCTAATTTCTGATGTATTCGCTCAGTGACTCTCAACCTTTTTCATATCAAGGACCCTAATTTAGTCCACATTAGAGCCACAGACTCCCATTTGATGAGATTTTTGTCTCTCGGACCCAAATCTGAGAATATCTTTATTGCTAGATATGATTTTGTCCAGGATCCCATGAGTATATCTATCTGTATTGTAGCTGGAGGGATAACAGTGAATCAATGATTAAAATCGTCTTTCTTCTACATTCTCTAATTGTGTTAACTTCTTGTAAATGAAATAATGGTGAAGTTTAAGAATTCATCAGTTTGCTGGGGGACCCCCTGGAACGCCCTCAAGGACCCCTGGTGGTCCCCGGACCCCACATTGAGAGCCACCGTATCAGACAGTGCACAGTGGAGAGTAAGGACTATAAACAGAGGGGGGGTTGGAGTGCAGCAGAGGCCCAGGCTCAGACCCACATCATCACACAGTACATGATAACGAGCCCTAATCCTCTGAACCACGGCGCCCCCTGCCAAGGTCAAGCTTCTGTTTTCCCACTGGAGCCCGGGCCTTGGAAGAAGAGTGAATACAATCATACACCGCTAATACAACAGCGTAATGAGGAGATGCTGAAATAATGCAATTAAATTAAAGCGCTCATGTGTAAAAGATTATCCAGTCCGTTTAGTCGGAGGGGGAAACTGGAGTGTAATCAACAGAGACGTTACAGAGGGCAAATTAACGGCAGCTATTCTCTGCGTTTTAGCTCGGATTATTTTTTTTATGACGTTTCGGCTTTATTGGCCGGTGGAGAGCCAATAAAGACAGAGAGACAGAGGGGGGTTATGAGTGGGATTTAAACCTCTGATACTGCAGATGAAAGGTTTGTGTCTTCGCCCGCTGAGCCATAAGGACACTTCACTGCCTTCTGTTACGGCCGACGCCATTTAACACCGATGCTTTTATCCAAAGTGCCGTAAGTGCACACGTTTTTTTTTAGCCTGAATGGGGGAAGCTCTGACCAGTGGCACAGTTTTGTGAGAATTTAAAGTGATGTTGGACTTTGGTAGTACCTTGGGGTTGTGTATCTTCCTCCATGATAAAACCCCAAAATCTGTTATCTGTTGCTCTGGTTGAGGAGACTGGAGAATTGTGTTGTTTTTTTTCTCTCTCTATTCACTGCCATTATATGGCGGATTCTGACAATATATAAAAAAAACTATTCATGCTGCTGAATTGTGAAAAGTGAATCGCTTTCTTTATGTTTACTAAACCTTTCAGTTTGAAAAAGTGTAACAAAGAAATCCAGTCGAAGGAGGAAACTTATGATGATGGAACGAAGAAAATAATATGTTTATTGTAAATAGGTGAAAAAAAGATGGGAGACAGGACTTTGACAAAGCAAATTCTGCCAAAATATATATAAAAAAAACAAGTCTCTCACCTTTTTTCCCCTATTTACAATTATTGGTAAACGTGCTATTTTCTTCGTTCCATCGGCATAAGTTTCCTCCGACCGGATTTCAGTGTAAAACTTGTTCAAACTAAAATAAAATACTAAATTAATAAACATAAAGAAAGTGAATTTACTTAAAAATAACTCAGCAGCATGACTATTTTTTTTGTCAGAATCTGCTTTGTTCACATTCATTTATGTGCTATAAGTGTGATTTTCACACTGTTCCTCCATACAATGGCAGTGAATGGAGAGAGAAAAAAAAACACAATTCTCCAATCTCCTCTACCGGAACAACAGATCACAGAGAATCACCTATTTTGGGGTTTTATGATGGCCTGGAAGGTTCTACCAAAAACGGCACTTTAAATGACAACAACAAATGGGAATACAATCCTTTTTCAAGTTGTTTTTTTCAGGACTTCAGACTTCAGATACGCTCCTGATCTGCATCACGTCCCTGAAAGCTGCACCGAGCTTTGGACAGGCGTGATACAGAAAACACAACAAGGGAAATCAAAAGGTCCTTCGCAATCACTCAAGCTTCACCTTGAGCATGCTGATGGACACCTTGGGCTCTAGGAATTCTGGGATATCGACCGGTCATGTGGATGGAGACGGGTCAGTAGATAACCTTTGACCCGAACAATCCAATTGAAAAAGCCAACGTGATACCTGTTCTTATCCAATCAAGGTAGACATCACAAGGCTGAGCCCTCAAGACATAGAGGGCAGATAAAGGTGACAATAGATGGTTCAATATTCTGTTAATAATCAGAATAACAGCACAAACAGAACATTGGAACAGAATAGATGGAATAATAATAATAATAAATATATGTATAATAAAGTTTATTTGCACTTATCAAAAACCGAGTTACAAAACATGTAAAACCGAAAAAGAAAATAGCAAAAATAAAGTCAGAAGCCAAAATAAAACACATGGTTGACACATTAATTTCACATGAATGAAAGCAATGAAAAATAACACAATAAGGGAATAAAACACAGTTAACAGAAACTAAAACGAATAAAAGGCCTTTCGAAAGAACAATGTTTTAAGAATAAGTATAGAGGGATAAATATTACCCTATAATTAATTATTATTAGCCTCTAATGGCCAAGTAAATGTTTAATCTGTCTACTTTATTTGGTTGCAATACATAATCTTCTCTCTGCACATGTTCAGCTCGTACAAGTTTCAGGTCAAGTTTCAAGTCTCAAACACCAAGTGCGAAAAACAAAACTTTGAGAGATTAAAGATTCGTGGAACGCCTCGATTGCCAAAATGCTTGAAGCGACAGCAGAAATATTTTTTTTGAGGTGTGTGGTTGAATAATCCTGTTATGATTGTAGCAGGAGTGTATTCTGCTTCTGCCTAATTCAAAATAACAGCAGAAATGCATACATAGTGCACATGTCAGGATTGAGGGTACAACACTTTGTTTGGTTTGATTTGATTGAGTTTAGTTGAGCTCAGTTCCCTGTATTTTAGTTTACTGACTTTGTTGTTGTGGGGAAAAAGAGTTGCACTAATTTGGAGTTTCATTCAAAAATGATCCACCTTTTGAAAAAAGTGATTCCTCTTACAAAATTATTGATTGCACAAAATCAAACCAGATTCTAGTTCTTTTCACAGGATAATAGGTATTAAGTTGAATAATTAACTTTTTTTTCCCAAAATGGATACACAGCGTTTTGGAAATTAGCTCCTACTGTGGCGTCACAAAGGTTCGCTCATTATCATTTTTGTAAGAAATAATAGACTAACAAAGTGTTTTTTTCAAAGCGGTTGAGCGGTTGTCATTGTTTATTACTGGAGAGTTTTCCCTACCTGTAGCCGCCGGGCCGCAGCGTCTCACGTTTCACTCTTGAAACGGTTAGCCAATCGGAACAGAGGGGTCGTTAATATTAATGAGCTTTAAAGACACGGCGACAGAAACAGCCTGTTCTTAGTAAGGCTCAGAGAGATGCTGGAAAATGAACGTGGAAAAATGGATTGAGAGTGTTTTTGGTGCATGACACCACACACACAGCTTTGAATGGACCTCAAGACAGAAAATAAAACACTGGAAAGTGGAGAATATGGGACTTTTAAAGGATACTAGTTTTTCTGAGTGAAGCCACTGGATGACAAAATGATGGACATTTTTTCAAACTGAATCTGTTTTAGCGATTATAAACCTCAGGTAATGATTTTTTTTCCAAGATCGATATACTATTTCGGAAATTAATTTCTCATGTTGTCTCTGGCTGGGTCACACACACACACACACACGAGGTGGTAATGGATTTGTGTTAGAAGCTTTTGAACAGGGAAATGTCATCTGTATGCACCGGCTTGGTGTGACATTTGCATCGCAGGACATCGATGGCGGTCCTGACCCCGTTTGGTCCGATAGTGACCTTTGTTAATTGTATGCACTATAATTATCTAACACGACATAACTAACATCGTGATAGAAATACAAAACACACGTCAAGATTTGCTTCAGCGATCATCTGGAGATACGTGGTTTGGATGGGAATGTACCAGCGTGAGGCGACTGTGTATCCTTCATGTGTGTGTGTGTGTGTTTGTACCCGTGATTTTCCGTGTGTGTGGATAAGGGCTGACTTCGTGACTTCAAGTATCACTAACAGCCAATTTCAATTCATGCCCTGACTTTCATGTCACCGGCGAGAGCGGAGCAGCTGCTGCGGGTCGGCCGCCCCGAACAACGCCGAGGTCAAATTACTAAGAACCAGGAAGCGGGAGATAGTGCTCTAACACAGAGGCATCCTGATTGGACGAGGGGATCGGTGACCTTGGCAACTAGTCATTATCAGTAAGTCCCGGGGGGGGGCGGGGGAGCGGGGGAAGGGGGGGAGGGAGACTCCAGCAATCTGAGGTTTACTCCCCTTGAGGGAGAAAAGAGGGAGGAAGAGATAGAGATAGAGAGAGAGAGAGAAGGAGAGACACAGAGGGAGAGAGTTTCCAGGCCTTCCAGGGATCTCCCATCTTCCATTCCCATCGCTCCCATCGCTCCGGCTGTCACGGTAACGGTTACCATGGCGCTGAGTGGGAGGGATCACTCCGTCACCTCTCTCTCTCTCTCTCTCTCTCTCTCTCTCTTTCTCTCTCTCTCTTTTTTCTGTGTTTCTCCCCTCTTTCTCTTTTCTCCGAACGTCCCTGAATTAAAGACACACACACACATGCAGATGCACTCTCCCTCCCTCCCTCTCATTCCATCTGGCCTCCTCTCTTGTTTGTCCATGAAACACACACACACTCACACACACACACACACACACACACACTCACACACACACACACACACAGCCTTGGCAGCATGATGTTGAGTCGTCGACAGAAGATTAGCGAGAAACATCTAGTGAACTTCAAGGTCATTCCTCCCATCAGATGGAGACAGGGAGTGAACGGAGGAAGGAAGGGTTTTCTCTTGGTTATAAATGAATCGAAGGCACTCAAGTCAATTTTAACAAAGACAACAACAAAAGAAAGAAAAGGACTTTACCTTTTTTTATGCCATGGATTTACGTACATTTGTCATGGAGAGTGCTGTCAGAAGCCCCAGTGAGTCAGGCCTTTAGACTAAAGCTCACAGCCACAAAGCAGCAGAAGGCAACAGCGTGTGTGTGTGTGTGTGTCTGTATGTGTGTGTGTGTGTGTGTGTGGGTTTCCAAAAGACGTCTGAACAAATTCACCATTTCAGTGTGTAGTGTCACGGGGAGTTGCCCTAAATTTAGTGTGAACAAGAGTCCGAACAAGTTGCCATGTTACAGCCAGAAAATGGATGGATGGAGGATTCCTGTATGTAACAAAGAGTCTGATTGTACTGTGTGTGTATTTCTCAGGTATGTAAAGGGCTTCAGTCCAAATCTACAGTATATGTTGCCTGGTGTCCAGCCCCCATGAATCTCAGTCTTTAGCACTTTTTGAATTTGCATGGTGATTCATAGCGGTCTGGTCAAGCCTATCCACCACTGACGCACTGATGCAATTTCTCGCCCCACCGATTGGTCGGTGTTAGTTGTCAAAAGTTATCAAAATCTTTGACCAATCACAGAGGCAAAGCAGATTGACGTAATCTGGAAACGTTCCTGTTTTTTTAATTCATCAAGGACTGACGAAATCACAAAATCTAGCTTGCTGTCATCCAATTCCCTTGCCTCTGTAATGGCGTAATAAAAATATGCTACCAGTCAACAGTCTGGACACACCTGACTGAATGTTTTCTGTTTTTCATTCTCTTAAAGCCATTTTGATCTAAAGGCTTCTGCTTAAAAATGCTTGAAATGAGTTTCGTAGACAAATATAAATAGTGAAGTCGATGCCTGTGTATGAATTTCTTTACAAAGCCTTTGCCTTTCCATCAAGGCAAAGGGAAAGAATCTAAAATAGAAGATAGTTTTGATTTGTTTAACACTTTTTTGGTCACTGTATAATTCCATTTGTGTTATTTCATAGTTTTGATGTCTTTACTATTTGTCTAAAATGCGTGTCCAAACCTTTGACTGGTAGTGTAAGTTTGACCATCCAATCAGGTGTGTGGACAGAATCTGTCCGAATTAACTGCTGATAGATAGACTTAGTGTCCAGGCTCCTATAAATCACCATGCAAATTCAAACAGTGCTAAAGACTGAGATTCATGGGACACCGGGCAACAATGTATCCATGCTGGAGCGGAAAACTGCTACATGAAATTTGGCAATATTTCAAATACTGGTGATTCTATCCTCCAAAACATAAAGGGAATGACAAACTAGCAGAAACGCCACATGAAAAAGGGCTTTAACTTTGAAGTAGCTAAATCACAATGACAAAGGCAGCCAGGCAGGCGAGTCATATTAAGTTGCATGCCAATTAGCAATATGTGTCAGCTGTAAATAAGGTCTGACAGTCACGACTTCTGTGTTTGCAAAGAGACTTGAGGCGACTAACACATTTCCAAAAAAGGCCAAATAGTTGGTTTCTGAATTGCAGGGGCATCGGTCACAGAAGCTGTAAATTAATTAATGTGGCAAGGGGGAACAGACTGGAAAATCATGACAGGCTTAAGATGACTCATAACTACATGGAAACACATAATGTGCTGCACTCTTCATGCCAAAAATCATTTTGTCATTTTTTTTTTCTCAAATGCTGCATATTTATGAGTGGAACACTCTGTCCAGTATGTCTGAATCAAAATAGCACCAGTCTCATTATGTACTGTACTATACACACTCTGTATTCACTAGACAAGTGTGTGAGTGTGTGTTCACAATACCAAAGCACTATAGTGCAGTGAACGGTATATAAGCATGTAATGGTGCTGAATATATTTATTAAGTGAGTGTATGACCATGACATCAAAACAAAACTGCAAACACAGTGTATGTTTGTATCAGAAACACAACAAAGCATTTGAAAGTACTGAACATGTGTTTATTAGTGTGTGTGTGTGTGTGTGTGTGTGTGTGTGTGTGTGTGTGTGTGCATCCATGTCCATGGCATCAAAACCAAATCACCATATCACAGTGTATGTTTACATCATTACAGTACAGACTTCAAACAGAATATGTGATGCAGGAACCTATAGGGGTTTTACAGTGCAGGCGTGTAGCAGTTGTACCAGCTGTGATCTGCACTTGTGATTCTTCTTCATCGTGTTTTATTGTGAAACATAAAGATTTCCTTCATTGGACAACTATGTTTATGGTGTATAAATCATACATGTTCCCATCTGATTGGCTTCTTAATTTTTTTCCTACTATATTTAAACGAGAACCCCCACAAACAGCCCGCAGTGTTTAATCAGGTTTACCGAAGCATATATCAATCTTACGGCAGGTTAGGGAAAAAATGGGAAAAAATGTCCATGAAAGTTCTGTGAAATTATAAATGTAGGGGCAAAAAAAAATGCCCCATTTTTTGTTGAGTTGTCAAATATTCCCATGTGAATCTGACTACCACTGTCCCCCGTGGGCCACCGTAGGGGATTCATGCGAGCCTATTCTCTTCTATGCACTCTGGGCGAGAAAAACGGAGCGGGTTTTTTGATCAGAAAACAAGCGAGTAGCAGCCTGAAGCAATGAAACAATGTTGGCACCGTGCAGCCAGCCAGCCAGCCGGAGGAGGAGGAGGAAACGCCAACCAACACAAACCACTGCAGCAACACAGAATGAAAAAAAAACAACAATATGGTAAAAAAAACAAAACAATGGAGGGTGGAAGGTGGAGGGAAAACAGCACCATCCTCTTCTGTAAGGCAAAGAAGTTAGAAAAGTTACAATTAATCTAAAAGAAGTTAAGACAAACCATAGATGTACAAGCTGAGTGTTTATTTTCTAATATGCATTGCACATGTATTGTTTCATAGTTCAGTGAAACAATTAGCTTCCCGGGTTTTGACTCACAAGTTTCATACCCAGCATTATCAACCGTCAAACTATTCAGTCAGCAGGACCTTTAGACTTGTTATGCTGCATTTCCCTGTCCGCGTGTAACTATTGATTATGTGGGTGCTGTCAGGTGAGAAAAAGGCAACTGAAATTGATGTTTTTGAGAGTTTATTATGGTCATTTTCATGCTGAGTAGCCTTGATGACCTCTGGGCTCTTGACACCTGTTATAACCCCACTGCATATTTACAAAAATACATAGAGGCTCTCTTCTCTTTTGTATTGTATTATTACTTATTGTTTACCTTTTGCATTTGGTTCCTTGTGGATTTTATGTATGTAAATTATAATATCATTGCATTTGTTATAAATTGATTTATTTTATTCTATTCTAATTATTTATTATTTTTCAAGTATGTACCTCTGTTATTGTTGTTAAACTCAAACAAGTCGCGCTTTTGGTTGTAAATTGTGTGTTTTCATTCCAATAAACATTTGGTCGCAAAAAAAAAAGCATTTTCAACCATCCATCACATGAAAAATAGACGCAAGTTACATAAACAAGCGATAGGTGCCTGTTTTTGGACTGATTTGGCATGGCTTTAGATGTATATATTTTTTTATTTTCACAGATGTTGTGTAACACATGAGCCAAAAAAGAAAATAAAAAAATAGGAATATGCAAAAAGAACTGACCTGGCTATGGACACATGTATAAGGTAAACAATAAAACAATCAAGCAACAGAGGAAAGAGAAAGTAAAAAAAAAAAAATACAAAAGACAAAAAAAAAGATAAATAAATAAATATAAAATAAAATAAAATATGACAACGCAGCCAGACTAAACCACAACCAAGATGTCAGCCTGTATTATATCATGAGGGAAGATGCACATGAGGCAGAAAATAAGTTCAGTGAAGTAGCAGGGACTCAGCCTCTTAGTCTGCTCTGATTATGCGATTAATAATTAGACCCCAAATCTTCTGAAATGTGTTATCGGTGCCTGGACCAGAATTTGACAAAGAGCTTTATAGTGGCGGTGTGTTTGCCTGCAGTCTGATGTGACAGAGACATTATCACTGGAGGTCTGAGCAAACTGTTAGTGTTCATTGTCAATATTTAGACTGAATTCACTCCTCCCAGTTGTGTTTGTGCAGCCAGTTGTGATGCATCAGGAAGCGCTTTTATCTTGAATAAAAATTAAAATGTAGAGCAATATCTCTGCTTGTCTGACTTCGTTTTCTGAGGAAAACTTGGATGGCGGATGACTTTTTTCAAAACTTTGTTTATTGTCCAATTTTGATTATGAACAAGTTTACATACAAGGCAACTGCTTTCCACCTGAAGCCCGAAAATGAAAAATACTAGATCTCCACTCTGTAATCCTCTATCCACAGTCCAACTGTCTATCCACTGTCTATCCACTGTCTATCCACATGGTTCATGGCTCCACACAGCAGGTTAAAGGCAGAGGAACATCTGAGCATCTGAGCTGCCTCCCTCACACCTACTGTGTCAAAGATGGAGGGAGGAAACAAGGGGGTTTTGACACTGGAGAGGATGGAGAGAAAGACTTCCTTCATATTTCACAGATGAATGGAAAAGGAGGGGAAAGGGAGATAGTTAGTAGGGAACGGGGCGATACAGAGCGAGGGATGGTAAGAAAGACAGAGAGAAAGAAGAAGAAGGAAGAGTGGCCGGGGGAAAGCAGAGTGATTATCTGAGGCGAATTGAAATCTCTCACCCTGAACCTGCGTGTTGATGGAGAGGATACAGTCAGCGAGAAGATTCAGAGATCAGAGCTGTGGATAACTCACTGCAGGTGAGAGAGAGGGAGAGAGAGGGAGAGAGAGAGAGAGAGAGAGAGAGAAACATAGCATGGGTATTATCTGAGGTGAAATGAAATCTCTCACCCTGAAATGTAGTTGAGTGCTTATGGAGGATGCGAGCAGAGGTCGGTGTTATATGTGAGGATTTAGGATGGAGGGATGGACTGACAGACAGGTGGAAGAAGGAAGAATGGACAGAGGAGGGAGGAATAAAATGTTTAAACAGGTGATTGATTGACCGATGTATGGATGAAAGGAAAAAAATCTATGGATAAACGGATGGATGGATCAAGATGAACGGTCAATTCATGAATTAACTAATCAGTTCCAATTCAACTGATGAATTGGAATTTGAAAAAAAAACTGAATTGGAACTGAATTGGAATTTCAATAAATTGAATTAAATTCAATGAAATTCTGAAAATTCATGTTTCTTTTTTTGTGTGTTTTTCTTCCCACATATCTGAGATTCCACTGTTTGATGCATAACACGTAATGGTAACCCATACATTATGATTGAAAGTATTTGATTTGTTGAACTGTCTTTTATTTGATTCATAATGTTTGATTCATAATGTTTATTACACGGCTTTGTTGAATACTCGATTCTGATTGGTCAATTACGGCATTCTATGGTCTGTTATTTCTGAATAACAGACCGTTGCTATGGACGCGGACGAGGACCACGTCCAATCATATCAATCCGCAGAAAGAAGTCCGGTAAATTTTGTTGCTTTAATAATCAAATTAACAGCGGGATCGCCTCTCCTAGTTTCCTATCGCTACATACTAACTTAAGCAATAAGCGGTAGTGATAATAGTAATATTGTTACCAGTTGTTAACATAAGTAACAATTGTGTTTCCAGGTGTATCAACTGCAAAAGCCCCGACAAGAAGGAAACGCAGAGATGAATGAGGAGAGAAACGTCAACATCAGTATTCCCAAAGAAGTGCCATTCACCTCGTCTTACTTTACCATCAATGGAAATGTTCAGTTTAACGTGAATTATAACGCTAAGTAGGCAAATCTTAAGAAGGCTACAGAGTTTTACGTTGCTATGGACGCAGCTCCAACTGTAGAATCTAACGGACAATTTCTTTAGCGGAAGCAATAATATCATTTTTAAATCAATAAAATACATTTTTGTTGTTATATGTTGTATCAAATTATTGATTTCTTTAGTAAGTAGCCGTGTAATAAGCCCTTCAGGGTGATGCAGGACCCTGTCACTGTACATTATCCCTTACTTACAGTTCAGTTCATGAATGGAAAAACCAGGATGAAGCTGACAAACGAATGGGTGTATAATGGATGGATGGATGGATAGATGGATGAGGAAGGTTGTAGGATGGACTGATTGACGTTAACAGTGATGATCAAAGCTAAACAAAGCCTCCACACACACACACACACACACACACACACACACACACACCGTGACGAGCCACTTTCAAAGAAACCGTTTCACACTCATCTCCCCACACGACACACGAGAAACACGCTTATTCCTCTCAAGCCCCTCCGAACCCCTGCTGTTTCTCTAGCGCTATTACGCAATCGTTTTAAATAGACACACACACACACACACACACACACACACACACACACAGTGCGGCGAGGCGATGTGGCTCATATAGCAGATAAATGCTTTGCCCTGTAGCAGTGTGTAGAAAGCTGATAGAGGGAGGAAGCTGGAGGGAGGAAACAGATAGGAGGGGAATGATGGAGAGATGGATTAAGAGAGGGAAGAAACAATGGAGAGATAGGAAAAAGGGAGAGAGAGAGCATTTGAGGTACACGGAGAGAGGAAGGGATGGAGAGAGAGAGATAGAGAGAGAGAGAGAGAGAGATGGATATGTCTGGAGGAGTATGACTGTTGCTGTCTGTTCCTGACTCCCACCCAGATTTCAGCTGGAGGTTAGTCATCGCTAAAACACTGCAACTACAGCCTGGCAGCTTCTCTCTCTCTCTCTCTCTCTCTCTCTCTATCCCATCTCTCTCTCTCTCTCTCTCTCTCTCTCTCAATTCAATTCAATTCAAGGTGCTTTATTGGCATGACAGTTCACAAACAAACAATATTGCCAAAGCATGTAACAAGAGATTAATCATCAATTATATTATTAAATAACAAAAAAATTAAGTGACAGAAAAATAATTATATCCCCTCCCTCCTATCTCTCTTTCTCTCTCCCTTCTCTCTCTCTATCCCATCTCTCTCTCTCTCTATCCCATTTCTCTCTCTCCCTCTCTCTCTCTATCCCATCTCTCTCTCTCTCTCTCTGTATTCCATCTCTCTCTCCCTCTCTCTCTGTATCCCATCTATCTCTCTCTATCACATCTCTCTCTCTCTATCCCTTCTCTCTCTGTGTATCCCATCTCTCTCTCTCTCTCTCTCTCTCTCTCCCTCTCCCTCTCTCTCTCTCCTTATCTAACTCACTCGTTCAGACTTGAGTTCCCTCCCTCTGGCAGCAGGTCTAACAGGATGAGGAACTCTTTATCTCCTGTGTGCCGTTAACGCGTTTAAAGTGATAATCCGTGACATTTTCACATAAATAAGCTCAGAGTCACAATCAGAACGGCTTCATCAGAGGAAAGAGGAGAGGAGAAACAACACAGCAGTGAGGCTGAGCAACAGAATAAAAACAATAAAGACAATCTCACAAAATATCACTTTAGTCTATCAATGATGCTGATCATGATGTTCTTAATTTGTTTCTTGTGCTCTGCGTTTTGTGTCTTTGTGTATTTATGTTAATTTATTTCTCTGCTTGTTCACAATACATCCGGCTGCAAGGAGAATAGTTAGTAAGTAAGTTGAATTAAATTGAATCCCTCGCCTCCTTGCTCTCTTCCTCTTCTTTCCTTGCCTCTTTCATCCTCTCCTTTCATATCTGCTTCTTCCTCCTTCCTTACACTTTCTCTTTCCCTCCCTCCTTCCCTTTCTTCCTTCTCCTCACCTCCTTTCCTTCCTCCTTTCCTTTACCTTTCATTCACTTGTTTGTTCTTTCTCAGCATCTATTTTTTACTCTTGCTTTTCCTTTCTCTCTCATCTCATCTCATCTCTCTCTTCACTCATCCTCTCTCCTTTGCTTGTCTCCTTCCTCCTCCTGCTGTTTTCCTTTACCCTTGCTTGCTTATTCATCCTCTAGATACATTTTTCTTCTCTTCTTCTCTCTCTCACTCACTCTCTCTCTCTCTCTGCCAGGCGGTGAGATACTGGAAGAAGCTTCAGAGTGTGAAAATGATGAATAAATTAGCAGGACTGGAGCCTCTGCACTTACACAACACAGAGAGAAAGGGTTAGTGTGTGCGTGTGTGCGTGTGTGTGTGTGTGTGTGTGTGTGTGCATACTTGCCTGTGTGTTTTTTTATTCAACGTGTGTATGTGTTCATGTAATAGTATCTCAGTGGATTTATGTGTGTGCGTTTTCAGATAGATTTGAACATGGGCATTGTTGTGTGTGTGTAGCTGTGTGTGCATGACCATGTGTACAGTGTGTGTGTGTGTGTGTGTGTGTGTGTGTGTGTGTGTGCGGTCTGTGCTACTAATTTGTGCCACCACACGGTCGTTTGCTCGCATTAAAGTTGGACGACCGCAGCCTCTGCCAGCGCCGCGCGGGCAGACGGCCGCCCCCCCCCCAGTGACGTAAACCAAGCGCTCCCAGTCTCCAGTGATGAAGATGAGGAGCGTCTGTGACCTTTTGATCCCATTTACATTCAGCATTAAAATGATTAAAACGATAAAGATGATGAATATGTCGGCACGAAACATTGTCTATCAGCAACTTCAATCCAAAAATATTCGTATTGTATCATCCTTCAAAAAGAAAACAAAAACCCTGCCACGCATTATACTATTTATGGTAAAGTTAATGCATTTATTTGTTACTGTATTATTGTATAAAATCATATCACATTAACATAGGGAACCTAACTCCAACCAATACAGAACTGGATGGAACAAAAGATGGATAGCTGAAGTCTTTGGGGTCTGTTTTTGTTTTTGTTTGTTTGTTTTGTGTTGTTTTTTATGGAATTTTAAAATGTATGCATGGTTGTATGTAAGTGTATGGTTGTATTTTGTAAATGCGTATGTATGAGTATGAATGTATGGGTGCATGTGTGTATATAGATATGTATAGTTTTACATTTTTATGATGTACAATCATGTATAGATATATTTCTATTTCTATTAATGTAAATTCAGCTTCTATTCAGTTGTTAACTGTGAGCACGAATACTAATAAACTCAAACTCAAACCATAAATACAATAAAAAGGATACAAATCTTTGCTGTGTCATGATATATTTTCTATCTGCATTTTAGTGTCTCATGGCAGGAGAAACCACAGCGGTCAAACTTTCCTCATCTCAGCAACACTTTCATCATTTGATACAGTCTGCCTGCAGTGTGGAATGGGTTGGGTTCGCACTTTGGAAGTGATCTAATTGGCTTTGTTGTGCCAGAAGAGATCAGTCAGTCCCAGAAAATAAATCAGTGATCCTGGTGATGAGGGAGCGCTGGTGAACTTTTAACCTCACACTGTCAGTCATTAGACTTCAATGAGCCTTGGCAAAATATTCAGGGACAAAAAAAAAAGGATTTTGGGGACTGAAACTGCAACTACTGAATGAAAAGCACTTTGATTGTATGAAGGGATTAATCATTTATATGAGAAAATCAGTCCAGATAAAGTGTTTACAGTAAGATAACATTATTTTTCATATTATCCTTTACCCTGCATTCACACTGCGAGCAACATGGTGGTCAACACGTCACCAGAAGTCCATTCATTTCATAGCTGAACAGCTGTCAACAACCAATCAGGTTGAATCAAGTTGATTCCAGACATTCAAAGCTTCCCAGTTCTCAAGAACTTTTATCTGAAAGACAATAGCAATAACCGTCTCAAAAACAAAGCCTTTGCCTTTTGTCTGAAATGTGCTATATAACTAAAGTCTGTCGGCCTGAAGTCATATTCTGTTTATTTTTTAACTTAGTGCTTTCTAGCTACCTGCAGTGAAAAGTATATTGAGCTGCAGACTGCAGAGAGCCTGGTTCCAGACTCCTGAATCTCGTCCCGCCCACTCTTCAGATTTTCTTCAGCGATTCAGAGAGAGTCTGGAGTTTCCCTCGTCAGCAGCTTGTTCTCACTTAGAGAAACAACGCAGCCAATCAGTGCCTTTGTGGGCGGGACTTAAGTTTGAACCGTTCATACAGTTTTCCATTGGTGTTTCGGCAGAATAATATGTTGAAACCCCTATCCACCTCCATGAGATTGGACAAGCAATTGTGGGGGAAAATAATCCTACAAACTCCTAACTCCTAACTCCTACAAAATCCTACAAGGCGCCTAATTTCTAGGTCTGTTGGAAAGCTGTGCAGTCTGGAGGTGTTTTTGCAGCCAGGAAAACGACAGTGGCTACCCATACTGGCCACTAGCTAACAAACAACTATCTAAAACACACTAACTTGAAGTATGAAAACCAGCTAAAACTAACACTACCTACAACTAAAGCTGGAAAAATCTAACAACCTAACAATGGTCTAAAATCGCTAACTAACCTACTAAATACTGTACACAAAAAACAATCAAATGTACACTAAAACAATCTATGCTAACTGTTCAATCGAACTACTCTGCAATCGTTATACTCAATCCACTCGATCTGGTCTTGGCTAATACTCCTCTCTACAGTCTGCTGAGTCGAGACGTTTTTTTTGTTTTTTTTTCTTTTCCTGACGACGGTTTTATATGGGGGGGGGGGGGGGTTTGCTTGGTGACGAAAGCTGGCAAAAATCCGCTGGTTAACCATGGATGTAGAGTCAACTGTAGCGTCAGAGTGGCCGGATACATCAGTCACTAGTGATTAGTTAGGGAAAAATCAACCCCCCCCCCCCCAACAGGAAACTGCTGAAGAGGGGGAAATGTCATGCTGAATAAATGGCCATTCAGTCTGAATATCAGGCTACTACTTAGATTAAACCGGAGCCTCTGGCCCCGCCCACAGTGGGTCAGAATAGAGCGACTCATCAACCCAGCTGCTTCCAGTGTGAACGCAGGCTTAGGCTTTGTAATGTTTTCTGATTATTCTTCCATCTTCCATTGAAGAGCGAGCGGTCCGCGGCACGACATGCTGTCAAGGACTTAAACACCTTTTTCAAAGATGTTACCGAGAAGTAAACAGAGAAAAAAAAAAGATATTTTTGTACACAAGATTATTCTGCGAAAAACCCGGCGACCTCGAGTAACGTCCGAAGGAGACGTGCAGAACGAACGCCTGGACACAAAGAGAGGAGGAGAAGAGAGTGGAAATAACCTTCTCCTGCTCTCTTGTCTCCTGCGGATGCTGTAGCTGAAGGGTCGTAGTTTGTCAGCGACAGCTGGCCTCGCGAGCGCCTGCAGAGAAATGCCAAGACAGATCAACGGCACGGCCACTGTAAGGACAGGCAGGGTTAAAACACAACTGAAGCCGTTTTATCTCCTGTTTCATTTCACCAGGCGGAGCGACTAGAAACACAGGGAACCTGCCTGAGAAAACAATTCTTACTGAACCAGGTGAACACTCTTATTTAACCAGTTGACTAAGGAAACATTTCTATTTAATGAGGGAATTTGAGTAGAAATTTGACTTATTTAACCAGACAAGTTGACCAAGAAGTCCTTCTTATTTAAGCAGGACATTTGAACAGGAGAACACTCTTATTCACCCTGACAAACTGACCGAGAACACTCTCTCTATTTATCCAGGCAATTTTCAACACATTCTTATTAACAGCAGTAGCCTGGGTTTGTAGTTTTGGAGGGTTACACACACATTCACACCTGGGAGGTTTCCACTTCATCCACAGTGTTCTGCTGCTTTGGCCAACAAATGATGCAAATAGGAACAAAATTCAACAAAAAAATGGGAAAAATCCACAGAATATGAATAGAAAGGTCATCAAAAGGGAATGTTTTTAATGTTCCTATAACCAATAAAGGCTTTTCATACTTTTGGGAGGGCCTTGGACTGTATTCTTGGGATTCCCTTTTGATGACATTTCTATGTATATTCTGTGGATTTTTCCCCAAATATTGTTCTTTCCTAGTGAATTGACCCACTTCCAAAGATCAAATGTCCATCCCACACTGAGGACCCACTGCAGTGCTCCTCACCTTCTGTAAATGACGCAAATAGTTTTTTCATTTTCAGCTTTACAAACCCTGGACTGGAGTGTTCAAGTAAGATAGCGTGAATATCTGCTGATTCATATTGTAAACTCGGTCAGAAAATCCTTATTTTTTCTTTCATTCATCCACCGTACTAGCAACTGTAAAGGTCTTTCCTTCACCTTGGCCCCATACAGCGAGTTCACCCATGTGACCTGCCATCTAAAACCCAAGGCTGATAAAGGACAGTGAATACAGGCTCATATGATTAAAGTGGCAAATTACACCGTAGTCAACAAAAAGCCTCCGTTTTCCATCACTGTAATCGTTTTATTAATCTCTCATAGCTATCTTCATGCTGGCAAAACCAAAATAAAACATGCTGCCCAACAGATTTTCTAAGTGTGTATGTTTCCTCCCCCCCCTGCTGTTTTTTTTCCCTTCCATCTCCAATTCCATGGAATACCGTAACCAGGCAACGCTGCCGGTGGCAACCAAGCATCATGTTAACGTATGTATGAAGGCTGACTGTAGGGACAAGACCGACCATCGAGTCATACAGCGCCGTTTGATTCTGCTTCATGTTCTCCACGCTGGAAGCTTTGCTATTTATATCCTGAGCTTCCTATGGAAAAGACAAACCTGCATTTACAGTTTACAGTTTTAGCTGATGCTCTTATCCAGAGTGATGTGCGGTGGCGAAGCGGGTGGAGGATTCAGTGTCTTTGCTCAAGAGCTCCTCAAAAAGGCAACACAGTGTCATGAAATTTTGTGGAATGAGCACGAACGCTGAAATGCAGAAAACATATTGTGGACATGAACAATGTGAAGGCAAGGCAAGGCAAGGCAAACTTTATTTATATAGCACATTTCATACACAAGGCAAATACAATGTGATTCACATAAAACAGAAAAAAATACATAAAATGACGTTAAAAACGAAAGAAAGATATTGAGCAGTCACTCTCACACTGGTGACACCTCTGGTCAGCCAGTATAACTTCTCTGAGAGTGACTCCCTCAATTTTTCCTCTCAAAAGGAAATCAATTTAGATGAGATCTTGAAGGATTCTTTGAAGGATTCTTCAAAGGAGAACTAGAGTCTTTCCAGTGGTCTTACCCCGCCCCCCTTATAGGCAGGTCCCACAGCCCCTATAGGTCTTGTAAATGTCCCTGTAGAACAATACACAGATCATCTAAACAATTACAATTATAAACTTTAAGAAATCCTTCAATTCTCAATACAGGTTTGAGGATCCCGTCAGAGTCTAGAGTTCCTCTAGACTCCTGTTGGGATCCTGTTCGTGACGCCAATTGATGAATAATTTTGTATAAAATAGGTAAAACATAAATAACCATAAAGAAATAACCGGACGGACGGACGGGTTGCTTTGGGTTTGAATATTTCACTCAATATAAGCAGCTGTAGCTTCAGTGAAGCGTTGGAAGCAGTGACATCGTCCTACAGTATGGAAAAACTATGAAGCTACTTAAGAGGAAATATAAGGGGAAATTTTGGGTGTAAGGGGGTGTACATGACTGTTAATGGGCAGTAACACTGGCTGATGCAGGGATGGAACCTGTGGCCTTCTGCTTACAGGACAGCTTCTCTCTCCTCCAGCGCCGCCCCCCCCCCCCCCCCCCCCCCCACACACACACACACACCTGTTTGTCAAATTCACTTTCTGAATAAATTCTCCTTCATCTGACTTGACTGGCTCCATCTCACATTACACAACATTTCAACTGACCGGCGCATGATTTATGCATTTTATTCAGCGTATTCAGTGTAAATTCATCACAGCTGACTCATCACTCAAAGTATTCACACACCAATTTGCATACTCTGTTCAAGATTCTCACATTATTTCACAATAAACAACACCTCGTTTGATATGGAGGAGTCGCATTGCAAAATGGAATAGCCGCCATTTGAAAAAAAGTGACACCTCCATACAAAATGACTGATAGCGCAAATTTAAAACTCATCATAATTAGTGTAGAGTTTTATTATAATACTTTTTAAAGGAAAGTAAAAAAAAAAAGATGACTTTTACAGACTGGACGCTGATGAGCTTTACATAATATGACACCCACTTCTAACAAAATGATTGATGGCACAAAATTAAAATAAATTTCATAGCTCTTTTTAAAGGATAGTGGGTACTTTAGTCTGATGTATAACATTTTGAAAATGAACTTTTCACAGAAGGCCAGCCAAGAGTGAAGGAACAGAATACACACAATTATTATGATCATATTTTAATGATGGCTGTTGTTTTCACAGTTTTTTCTCCTTTCACCATTGAAGAAAATACCATCCAACATTACTCATGTGTTGATTCTGATGCTCGTTCTGGACAAAGATGTGATGTGACCGAAGGCTTTGGCAGCAGGTGTGTGCTTTACTATCTCAGATTTAAACATTTCTTAAGCCAGATGGATTGTGGGAGTTGGGTGAGGTGTGTGTGAGTCTAGGAGTGTGTGGGTTGCGGCCTAGGAGTGTGTAAGGGGGAATGAGATCTGTGGTGTGTAAGAGATGCATATGTGTGATTTATATATACTGTACGTATGTGTGAGTTATATGGAGTGGAGATGTGGGAGTGTTGTGTGGCAGGATGTATCTGTGTGTGTGTGTGTGTGTGTGTGTGTGTGTGTGTGTGTGCAGAGATTCCCACAGCTTGTCAGTTTACGATGGCGGCTGGAGGGGCGTTTACTGACCGACTTGTTATTGACGTTTAATTTAGCGAGCCCAGTAACTATTAATAGTCATATTTTTTCAGGAATTAAAGTCTCTCAATCTGCTATAATCTAATGGCTTTGCAACATTAGCGGACTATTACACTTCCATCTGATTATCGAGACTTTGATTATCGAGCATAGGTGCAAATGTCAGAAGTGTGACCGAGTCAACTTTGCTCGAGTCCCAAGTCAGTCTCAAGTCTTAGGCAAGTCAAGTCCTAGGTGTAAATGTAGGGTTACCAAGTCAAGTCCAAGTCCAAGTCAAGTCCATGTCATTAATGTCGAGTCTCAAGTCTAAATGTAGAACAGCAAGTCAAGTCAGAACAAATCAGAGTCCAGCATCAATTTAATATCTTAAAGAAAACTAAATATCTAGGACTTTTCAATGCAATATGGTTTTAATAGGATAAAAACCTGGCAAGAGCATCATGAGTTTGATTTCTATAACCAGTTTCAACTTCAATAAATTCAATCATTCCATACAAATTCAGAAAACAGAATTTAAATTCAGTCGTCTGCTGGAACAAATCTCATCACTTTCAATCTAAGTCATTTACACAAACACAAGATCTCAAGTCAAGACTTTAGAAACCTTTTCAAGTCATCAGAGTACAAGTCATAGTCAAGTCCCAAGTCACCAGAACCCAGGTCAAGTCAAGTCTCCAGTCTTCTCTTCATCAACTCTTCTCTTCATCAAGTCTCAAGGAGTTAAAACTGTTTTTGATTTGAGTCCAAGTCATGTGACTCGAGTCCCCACCTCTGGTCGTTGTAGTTCAAACGCACTTGGCGGCATTAAATCTTCATTGTTTGAAACCTGCATCGGGAGAACCGGCAGCTTCGTGCATCACGCCACCCGAAATTAATCCAGAACACAAATGTACTTGGCGGGCTGTTAATGCACCTGGGAGGGAAGACCAAATATTAACACTGCATGGGGAAACAGAGGTGTGTGTGAGGGAGGGTGAGAGTCCAACTGGGGGTTTCTTCTGAATGATGGTGCAGGATGGAGGAGTGGAATTACAAGGAGGACAAGGATGGGCGGGTAAGAGATATGGTGTGTGTGTGTGTGTGTGTGTGTGTGTGTGGGGATATGTTGGGATAGTGTATTTCTGTGTTTCCTGTGGGATGCAGCTGTACTTTGATTGAATTTCCCACACCCCAATGATTTGCTGGTGTTTGTGTGTGTGTATGTGTGTGTGTGTGTGTGTGTTACGTTCAGAATACCTACATCTACTTCCTAGTTTATCTATGCCGTTGGTAGAGGCTCTTATCCAAAGTGAATACATTTGTAGTGTAATTTGTAGTCTAATCTAACTGATTGTAAAAGCCTTGCCGTGCCACTGAACTACAGGACCAAGGTGTGTGTATATGTGCTCACAGTAATGTTAGTATTGTCTAGTAGTAATTAAACTGTCACACTGTCAGTAGTAATAATATTGGAGCCTGTCCTCCCCCAAAAAACGACCTCATAGGTCGTTTGTACAAGCAGTTTATTACGACCTATAGTTAATTTTTTTTTATTTAACCATGACCAAACCATTTTCCTAACCTTAATCAAGTTGTTTTAGTTGCCTAACCATAACCATAACCCTAACCCTGCCTAAACTTTACCATAACCTTAACCCTAACCTTAACCAAACTTGTTTTAATTGCCTGAATTTAACCATTAACCAACCTTTGGGACGTAATTCAATTTGTGGCGGAGGAACGTTTTCAAATTCGTCGAGGTCGTGTTTATTTCACGTATTTTTGTGAGATCACGTTGGAAACGCTCCTGTGGGTCGTGTTAGAAGGTAGGAACAAACCACCTGTGTGGTCGTATGGGTTGGAGGACTTGTTGTAATATTGTCTAGTAATATTTTTGTTCTTTCTCTTCCTCACTTTTTCTCTCACTCAAAGTCATCTAGTAGCGATATCTAATTAGCGTTATCCAGCTAACCTGAGGTAACAAAGAGGATGATGCTGAGGAAAATAAAAACGGACATGATAGTCAGTGATTGCTCTATCTTGCTCTTGAAGAAGAGGATGAGCAGCTCGTTCTGAAATAGGATGCAGCTAAAATTAATATTGATCGATGGTTTCCTCTGTGTGACCCTGACAGGGAAACAGGTTCGGGTTAAAAAAAAACGCACACAGTTCAATGCGGATACTTCAGAGGAGACGGGCACATCACTCCAGTGAACGCAACTGAAAAAGGTTTGGGGAAAAAAAAAGCGTCCTATGTGATCACGGCCTCAAGGCTCACACCCCGTCTCACCCTGATGACTGGGTGATGATGTCATCGGCCCCGTGACGCTCTCGCTGTCGGCAGCCGTGAAACAAACGCCGTCACCCCCGTAAACTCTGGTCAGAGCAGCCAGACGGAGCCTCGGGGTGGCTGGGTGTAGACTCTGTGTGCGTGTGTGTGTGTGTGTGTGTGTGTGTGTGTGTGATCTATGGTTTCAGTATTTTCAGAAGAACTAATGTCCCCATAAGAACAGAAAACCCCGGAAACGGAGCAATGTTGGAACGCCGTTTTCGACTCATCTTTGGGAAAAAAATAATATTTTTAGGTTTAAGGCTTGAGGTTTGGTTCAGGGTCAAGGTTCGAGTTAGCAGATGGAAATGCATATGAGTCAATGGAATGTCCTCACAAGCACAGTAAAACCAATGTGTGTGTGTGTGTGTGTGTGTATAGGTGTGTGTGTGTGTGTAGTCCCTGATATTTGCTGTTTGGGTGGCTGTGTGACATCTGTATCACGGCTGCATACTAAGTATCCCGAGGGACTGTCTGACGCATGTGTGTGTGTCTTTGTGTGTATGTGTGTGTGTGTGTGTGTGTGTGTCTGTGTCACGTTGTCCCCGAGTGCGGACAAGGTTACCGAGACTCGGAAGGAAAGAATCCCCGGCATCACACTAAAGGGCGTAAACAGAAAGAGAGAGATAAAGAGATAAACAGAGACAGATACACAAACAGCAAACAGAAGGCCGAAACACAGGAGAGGTGAGAGGAAGTAAAAACGACTCGGGGAAGGGAAGGAACTGACAGATAAAGAGAGGAGAGAGGAGGGGTGGAGGAGGGGAGGAGGGGTGGAGGGGAGGGAGGAGAGGAATCTGATGAATAATGTATGGATTTCTTCCAGCTCTCTCTCTCTCTCTCGCCAACGTTTTGTTCCTCTGCTGTTCGTCTGTATTAAGTCCGGGCCGGCATAAATCTCTGCTTAGACCCACTGTAATGGCTTTCACTCATCCGCCGACTCCCTCTCTCTCCGTCTCAATCATTCTCTCTCTCTATCTTTCTCTCTCTCTCTCTCTCTCTTGCTCTCTCTCTCTCTCTCTCTTGCCTGTCACCCTACTTATGACTGATCGGACTGGGGAGAGAGAGAGAAAGAGAGGCAGAGAGGGATGTGGAGGCAATTGGGCGAGGTGAACATGAGAAAGAAAGAAAGAAAGAAAGAAAGAAAACTAGCTTATCACCAGTTAACTGTCAACAGTGCTGGCTTAATAATAATGTAATAAAATCAAATTGCCAATAGTAGCTCACTCCTACAACTTAACAACTAACCTCACAGCTAACACACACATAGCAAGGCCACCTGCAGTTAATGTTACGTCCTCAACAAAGATTTAAAGGTGCCATGTGTAGCAGTTTCTCCAAATTAAGACTACATTTCCCATAAACCCTGTTACTTCCTGAAGAAGATGTTCCTACTCGTCCCAACTCTCTGGTCACTCTGTTTGTTTTGAAGAGAAAGAAGAGAGGTAAGAGTTGATAACAGCCGATATGTATTCTGACCAGGTAAGCTAATGTGAAGTTTAAATTATGTAGGTAGAATAGTGGAACTAGAATAAAGCTGTGGATTTCTGCAGAGTAAAAACAGTTCCTGTTCTGTGTCGTAAAGCTGGGCTCAGATTACAGGAGTTTTAAAATCCTAAGCGATTTTGAAATCTAGGTTTCATTCCATAGGAGTCTACTGACGTGACTGATTGTTTTCCAGTTATTAGTCAGACCCCATGTATTTCCAGGGAAACGGAGATAACACTAGCAAAGAGTTTTTTATTTTGAGAGTGAATTGCCCCACAATATGAATACATTTTGATTATATCTTTTATTTTGTTGGTAACTGTTGTATAATCGCTACACTCGAGGGTGAGCTTTACTGTCATTATTGGCACGACAGTGATGCAGTCCGTAAGCATCACTGAAGTGCCAATACTGACGGTAAAGCACACCCTCTCGTGTAATATTGCTTAATTATACGACAGTTAGTTCCAGTTGAGTAATTTGATTGGACAGTAATTTGATGGTGATATTGCTTTTACACAGCAGTTCTATAAACAAAGCTATTCATCAAGTAATGGCAGTTTGAGACAACAGATTTTTATTTTTGACTTTTATTTGTCACAACAAACACAGTCCCTCAGGATTCCACTGCCAAGTGTTGCCAAGCAACACATAAACGTTCTATTAGTACAAAGTGGAGTGATACATAGAGTGAAACATCCCAGTGCTGTTACTGTATGTCAGCACTCATGGAATGCCTCTTGTCCAATCAAATCACTCGACCGGTTGTAGCTGATGCTACACATAGCACCTTCAAACCCACTTACAACGAAGACGTCCAACAAATTATATGCAAAACCTGAACAGAACAGTGTAATGTTTTAAAATGACACAGCTGACTTCATCAGAAAACAAGGGAACTTGAAACAAATCTTCTCCTAGCTAGCCAAACGCTTCCACAAGCAATTTGAATCATAGAGAAATGAGAAATGGAAAAGCAATCATCCAATGCAATAGCAGACAAAAAAAACAAGCAGCAGCATGGAGCCTCAGCTGGTCTATGAAGGTCATACTGACTCAGACATTACAGACCCGGCAGTTCAACAAGGACCTAATGAAAACCCGACAGTCTCTTCATCAGCACATGGAGATTCTGTCCAGAGAGAAACAAACAAGGGAAGAGAAAAGAAGGCAACACTTTACAATGGCCTTATTCCACTGTATTAACCTGTGTATTAATCTATGGAAAAGTATTATACCCAATACAAATCTCCCTAATACATAATGTACTTACAACAGTGTGTATTAGAGAGATTTTCATCAAGTACCTACACAGTAATATCGTGTACTTACTCTTCCATAGGTTAGTACCAGAGGTGTGACCGAGTCAACTCAAGTCTTGAGGCTCAAGTCTCAAGTCAAGTCTCAAGTGTAAATGTAGATTATCAAGTCAATTCCAAGTCAAGTCCATGTCATTAATGTCGAGTCTCAAGTCTAAATGTAGAACAGCAAGTCAAGTCAGAACAACTCAAGAGTCCAGTATCAATTTAATATCTTAAAGAAAACTAAATATCCAGGAGTTTTCAATGCAATATGGTTTAAATAGGATAAAAACTTGGTAAGAGCATCATGAGTTCGATTTCTATAATCAGTTTCAACTTCAATAAATTCAATCATTCCATACAAATTCAGAAAACAGAATTTAAATTCAGTCGTCTGCTGGAACAAATCTCATCACTTTCAATCTGAGTCATTTACACAAACACAAGATCTCAAATCAAGACTTTAGAAACCTTTTCAAGTCATCAAAGTACAAGTCAGAGTCAAGTCCCAAGTCAAGTCGAGTCTCGATTCTTCTCTTCATGCATCAAGTCAAGTCTCAAGCAATTCAAATTGTGACTCGAGTCCTCACCTGTGGTTAGTACACAGGTTAATACACTGAAATAAGGCCATTGTAAAGTAAAGTAATAGGAGGAAAAAGAAAGGGGAGGAAGAAAGAAATGAAGCACTAAGGAATAAAATGAGACAGCAGGGGTCAAAGGTCAGCAGCGGAGGAAGAGGGGAAGAAAGGAAATGAAAAAGAAAGAACAAAAAGGACAAAGGAGCAGAGAAAAAAGCAGTGATCTTTCTGTTGTAACGGATTACTGAAGCTCATGTCTGGGCTTGTTGTTGAGCCGTGTGTGTGTGTGTGTGTGTGTGTGTCTGTGTGTGTGTGTGGGGGTGTGTGTGTGTGTGTGTGTGTGCTGGAGGTGACCTTGGGTTACAGAACTGGGGTTGACTGAGCCGGCCCTGTCGCAACAACAGAGAGAGATCTGACAGACAGGACCGAACTCTCTGTGTGTGTGTGTGTGTGTGTGTGTGTGTGTGTGTGTGTATGTATCTGTGTGTGTCTGTGTGTGTGTGTGCCAGAGAGAGAGAGAGTGTGTGTGGTAGATTGTAGGCAGTCCTCTAGCGGAGTGTCAACCTCGCTTTTGCCCTCTCTCTCTGTTGCATTGTCTTTTCTATGTATGTGTGTGTGTGTGTGTGTGTGTGTGTGTGTGTGTGCGCGTGTGTGCGTCTGTTTTTGTGTGTGTGTGTGTGTGTGTATGCGTCTGTTTGTGTGTGTATGTGTGTGTGTGTGTGTGTGTGTGTGTGCTCTTTCCCTGCAGGCCCCTGTACCTTCCAGCAGCCTGCTATCTAAGAATAACACAAGTGTCAGGACAGGAACTGGCAAGCCTGCACCACAGCGTGACACACACACACACACACACACACACACACACACACACACACACACACACATGCACACACACACACACATGCACACACACACGCCTTGGTTTGCTCTTTCCTGGGAGAAAAGATGATAGTTGATAGAGAGAAAGAGGGAATAATGTCTTTTGTTTGACGATGCTGTCGCTTTGTCTCTCATTCTATCAATCTGCCTGTGGTTACAGTCTGCATTCTCTCTCTCTCTCTCTCTCTCTCTCGTTCTCTCTCTATTTCTCTCTCTCTCTCTCTCTTTCTCTGCAGCGTCTCAAGATAAACTCTGTTATTGTGGCGACAGGGCCTTAGGGCGTCCTGTATACAACGTGAATATCCGTCCCTCAGCATTTTCCAAACCGTTTATTAATAAACAGGAATCACAACAAGAAACAGACAAAATATACGTAGGATGGAAACAAGTTCATCTGCTTCTTTCAGTTTTTCCCATCTCTCTCTCATTGTTACATGTTGCATATTATTTAATACAGTATACTGTACATAAAACATAGGGATGGGACGCTCTGCTTTTCTGATATGATTTGATATATGATATTAGGTTTATGATTCGATACGACCATGACACGTTGTAATAAATAAAAGTTCAATGACGAAGTCTGACTGTGCAGAATTATGTTTATTTCTGAGTCACAAAGTGATGGCATTGGTTTGCCAAAATATAAACAACGATTTAAAAATGTCATTACAAAGTGTAAAATCATATAATTTGGATGCAGAGCTTGTGAAACTGTGATGGTCAAGCGTCTCATTTGTGATTACTACAGCAGAATATAATGGAGCTAATATCGCAATTCATGTTTCTGGCCCACGACACGTATCGTCACATTTTTGTATTGCGATGTATTGAATTTCAATATATCGTCCCATCCATAATAGCACATACTTCATGGTGTATTATATGTATATTTACGTACGAAATCCAAGTAATCCATACTCTTCCCCATACAGTCTTGGTGAAATTGTCAGCTGCATATGTTTACATAACCCACATAGGTTTATCTTCTATTTCTATTGTTTTTCATTGCTTTGTATATTCTACTTTTGCGCTTATATTCTATTTTTCTTTTTTCTCCTCCGCTGTATACTGTTACTTTTGCTGCAGCGACACAATTCCCCCACAGGGATCAATAACGTTTCATCTTATCTTATATATACATTGATTCTCCAGCAGGGGGGAGAGACAGAGGTGATGAGGCAGAGAGGAAGTCGATAGCTCAGTGCAAAGCACAACAAAAGTACAACAAATGTCCTTTAGTGCAAAATGCAAACTAAGACTTTCACCTGTCCACCCTCCACACACACACACACACACATGTAACAAATAACAAGTGAGTAACATCCACTAGAGTCAGGACAACCACAAACTCATTTTTATTTTTCATTTCATTATATTTTTTTATTTACCATCATTACTTTAATCTATTTTGCTCCCCTTTAATCTTTCCAGGCCGTCATTGTAAATATGATTTTTCTTTGCTCTTGTTTTATTTGTTCTTAACTGACTTGCCTCGGGAAATAAAAAGTTTGAATAGAAATTGAAAAAACATGTAGTAGTTTAAACCTCGGTGAACCACATCGTTGATACTGAGTGATGTGATGTGTTTTTTTTCTTTTTCTTGTATTTTCCGTGGATGAAGTTTGAGTTTCTATAGGTGGCGCTCTTTTCTTCGTCATAAAACGCATCACTTCCTGTGATGAGCTACCCGACACAGAGTGTTTAGAGCAGCAAATGTAAAAGCTTCCATGGACTGGATATAGGTCGATTCACTACTGTGTTATAGCAATCGGTGATGGAGAGAAGAAAAACAAACATTTGGGCCAATATTCATATGAAATATTTCTTATTAAATTATTGTGAGTGTGAGTTGAGTCTGTTTTACTATAGGTTCAAGTTCAAGTGTGTTTATTTCTGTACCCTTTTATATATACATATCCGTTATTTAACCAGGTAAAAGTCTCATTGAGATTAAAATGTCTTTTTCAAGAGTGACCTGGCCAAGAGATCAGCATAAACATTGTTAAAGCAATAGACACAAACAATACAAACAGACAAATACAACACACACTACAAACGAGAGTAACAAACACAGTATCCAGTTAATATGCAATACAAGGTCAAGGACAAAAATCCAGTTATGATGCATAAACAGGTACAATTTTCACATCACAGGCATGTCTCAAAGGACTTTACAGAGAATGAGCCTAACTAGATCTAACTGATCAGCCATAGAACAGAATGATATAGAACAAACACCAGGAAAAGCAGAGGACACACAAAAGCAGATTTTATCAAGACAGAACAGCCTTCCTATCCTCCATATCCTAACCTACCCGGCTTCACCTCCGCCTTAGACCCTCAATGCATATAAGGAACAACTTCCAAGAAAAAAAACCTTGTTAGGCAGAAAAATGGAAGAAACCCTGGGCGGGCCGAGGCAAGGAGGAGAGATCCCCCACCGGCACACAGTGACAAGAACATGGACGATGACAACGACAAGAGAGACTGCAGAGAGCTCAGAGTGTCCTTGAGTTACCTTCACTGATCAATGAAACAATGATTGGGCCCAGCTCCTGTTTCTAGCTGTTAACCCTCTGTATGGTGAATGTAACAGAATGTAGCATTACACAGAGATACAGGGAGGGAAGAGGGGGTGATGGATGGATGGATGGGTGAATGGATGAATCAATGAATAAGTGTCAGTGGAAGCAAAGATGAACATGCACACACAAACACTGTATACCAGTAAGACACCAAAGTAATAAGTATTACATTGTTGTTGATATATTTCTCATAGAACATTCTGTGAAAGGCCTCTATTACGAGTGTTTTGGGAAGATGCCTCTGGTCAAGGTCCGCCCAGGTATAATTTACGTCATTACTTCATTTTTGGAGCTCCGAGGAAGCTGAGGTCTGCATTTTTTTTTTTTTTGCGGGCTGTTATGTTGCACAGAAGCTAGGTAAGTGTCTTGTGAAGATGTCGATAAATAGGTTTTGAAATTGAGATGGGCATCTAAACAGCGTATAGTAAACATCTAGGCTAAAAATGGGTTAAATTTGGTTCAAAAGTTAAAGTTTAGTAGACGTCCCCCTCATAACTTAGCCGTTGATTTAACATCATTTAAACATATATATTTAAATGTATAGCTGTTGAAATGACATTGAAACAGCGGCTAGGTGTGATCTAGACGTCTACTAAACTTTCACTTTTGAACCAAATTCAACCCGATTTTAGTCTAACTCTAAGACGTCTAATCAACGGAAAATTGCTCAGTGGGATAAATCTTTATCGATCTGCTTATTACACAACATTTAATCAGACTTTTGGCTAGAGATGTTCCGATACCATTTTTTCCTTCCCGATACCGATTCCGATATCTGAACTTGCGTATCGGCCGATACCGAGTACCGATCCGATACCAGTGCATAAAAAATATATATATCATTATTATTATTTTTTAACAGCTGTATACTACTAACCCTGTATGGATGTGATATGATTGCTATCATCGTTGTATGGCCTGGCTCAGGTTAAACTCTTTGTAAAACATGAACAAATACATACAGAGAATGAATGCCATAGAACTTTATTATCTAGTTTGACAGTCAGTCATAACTGAAAAAAAACATAAATAAATAAATCTAGGAATAAATAACAATTCCTTTAAAAAAAAACTTAAAGTGCAGCCACAATTTAGTAAAATAAAAGACATTTATAATTTTAAATAGTACAGTAACAGTATAAATTTAGTATATAAGTATAGATTTCCGGGAAAACGGCCGTTTTAGCCAGGTGAAACTACTTTAAACTTGATTTTTTTCGGGGTTAATAAATTACGTGATAAAAATTACGAGATTTTAGGCAGTATCGGAGGCATTTCCGATACTGCTATCGGTATGGGAACAACTCTACTTTTGGCAAAAGCTA
>NW_027283757.1:0-73720 GCF_046629955.1 Centroberyx affinis
TAACATTTCATAAGCTCTGATCATTCCTTCCAGGTGAAGCTGCTAATCAAACAGGATGATGACCTGGGTGTGCCCTCCTATGATGATATCTTTCGTGACGAAGATGAGCAGGAAGGGGATGACTCTGGGAATGAGAGTGATGAAGGCTCAGAGCCTTCTGGGAAACGGAGGAGATTTGATGAAGTACGTGTTGAGCAGGATCAGTATCCACCGCTGTAATTGAACAGAGCAGTACTATCCAGAGTGTAATGGTTGTATCACTGTGTTTGTGATCATGTCATTGTAGGGAGCAGTGGAGAGGAGAATTGAAAGACAGCGGGCAAAGAGGGAGTGGGAGGCACGGAGGTGAAGTGTATTTTTTCAGGAGGTGTTTGGAGGATTTCAAGTAGTCTGTTAGTACAATGTCTAAATTGACACTAACTTTTGCACTCATTTCACAGACGTGAAATCTTGTTTGACTATGAGCAGTATGAATACCACGGGACTTCAGTGAGTATATGATTTTTTTTGTTCCTATACAGGTCTGGAAAGTCTAGAAAAAAAATGAATTTGATAATTTACATGTTTTGAAAAGTTTGGGAATTGCACAAAAACTATGATTTTAAGTCCAGATACACATTTATGTAGTTGTAGACCCTTTGTCATTTCACACATTGTGTTCAGTCCCTTCTGAATAAAATGCAAATGTTTTCATACGTGTTTCTTCTGTCAGGCTGCAATGATGCTATTCGAGCTGGCGTGGGTGTTGACTAAAGACACAAAGGATATGCTCTGGTAAACTATTTAATGTATTTTTTTATTACGTAAAATCATAAAAAAAAAACATCATGCAGATGCTTGACGATTGACAAGAATGACAATGCACTATACAGACTTTTAGACAAAGGCTGTCTACTGTGCATGTGCTTTGTTGAGAGTGTTGTTTTTGCTTTTTGCAGGTGGGCCGTCATTGGGCTGACAGACCAGTGGGTTCATGACAAAATTACACAGTAAGAATCTCTTCATAATTCCAAAACGTAATTTCCTACAGAATTAACCAGACATCCATTTTTTGGTTACAAGATATGTGTAATATATGTTTGCATGAAGACACACACACTAACCATGTTGTACCTGTGTCCGCCTTGCACTTTTTAGCATGAAGTATGTAACAGACATTGCCACAATGCAGCGACACGTCTCCCGTCATAACCACAGGAATGAGGATGAGGAGAACTCTCTCTCCATCGACTGTATGAGGATTTCCTTTGAATACGAGTATCCTTTACTCATCATGTCGTCTGTGTCATGGAGCCATGTAACCAACACCCATTTCCCATACATTCAGCTGTTGTTTTTGCAGAAATGAACAGTACAGAATTTTTGTAGCTGTGTCTCTCTTGCTCTCGTTTGTCTTTGTGTTCCCCTTAACCCTCTGCCTCAGCCTGCGTCTAACCCTCTACCAGCACTGGTCGCTGTATGAGAGCATCTGTAATTCCTGCTACACGTCCTGCAGCTTCAAGCTTTGGTCCTTGAACGGCCAAAAGAAACTCCAGGAGTTCCTAGCTGACATGGGGTGAGTGCCTAGAATAAATGGCTTGGTGGGTTAACACTAAAATGTCTATATAACAGGAGTAATGATTGTAATTAGTATCAGTTGAATGGAAGTTGGGCTTTGTCTTGTCCACTCTAGCCTGAAATGTGAAATAGAACTGCATCTTGGCCTCAATTGAGAGTAGTCTGACTAGCCGATATTACGATACTAGTGGATGTTGCAAGGTTTGTTGTGTCTCATTCTTTTTTTTTCTTTCTTCAATCTCTTAACAGCCTACCCCTGAAGCAAGTGCGCCAGAAATTCAACTCCATGGACATGACGATCAAAGAAAACCTAAGGGACGTCATAGAGGAGTCTTCCAATAAATATGGGTATGAATCTAGAGAAGGCTAGAACAGAAAAAGTGACACTTGCTGTCATTCAGTCTCCTTTATAATTGACATATGCCTGCATATACCTACAGAGAATCTGAAATGATACCCTTTGTCTTCCCCCTCCACCAGTATGAAGGATATCCGTATCCAGACCTTTGGCGTTCACTTTGGCTTTAAGAACCGTTTCCTGGCCAGCGACGTCGTGCATGCTGCTGCTGCCTTGCTGGAAGGCGCTGAGAAAGAGGAGAGTGCCAGCGACAACTTCATCAAGGCCCTTGACTGCCTTTCCAGGTGTGTTGCAGGAATAATAGCGTGGACATTTTACAGCTTGTGTCAAGTGTTAGATTAGAAGAAGTCCTACCAAACACACTCGGTGCGGGTTTCAACCAGTAGGGAGGAGAATGAACCAGCTTCACTGCCTGAAATCCCTATGCTATCACTTTTTCTTAAATGTTGACATGATGACCAGGATAGATGCCTAGGCAAGTAATGTATCTAGCTCTTTAGTGCGGCAGGCAAGGAAAGTTTATTTATATAGCACAATAATATATACACAAAGGCAATTCAAAGTGGTTTACACAAGGTATATAAGACATTAGATGATAAGTACAGGATAAGATGAATAAATAACAAATAAAAAGAGATGGAAGTGTAGAAGAAGAGGGAATAAATATATAATTAAAATGCATAAAAAGAGAATAAAGATCAAGTTGCATAGGCAGTGCAGAATAAAAACGTTTTGAGCCTAGAATGTTAAAATGCTTCTTGTTATTTATGATCAGATTGCAAATTGCATCAAGTTTATCAGATAAATCTTTTTCTGTCTCTGGCTGGTCTCTGTCTGTGTAGGAGTAATCTGGAGCGTCTGCATTTGGGCATTGACCTGGCTAAGAAGAAGCTGATTGCCATCCAACAGACTGTAGCCAGCTGCATCTGTACCAACCTCATACTGTCCCAGGGGCCCTTCCTCTACTGCTACCTCATGGAGGTACGAGTGTGTCTCTGTGTTCGACCTGCACATGTATGTGGCTGCAGCTTAGTGCTACATCCTCCCTGGCTTAATCCTTTCCTCCTCCTACCCTTTCATGTGTAGGGCACCCCCGATGTGAAACTATTTTCCAAGCCCATGGCCTTGACTCTGCTCTGCAAGTACCTCCTGAAAGCCTTTGTCCATTCTGTGAGTACCTCATGCATATTGCTGTCAAAATGGATTCAGACTGTGTAGGAATGTGCTGTCATGTACATTGAAAGCACGTTGTTTATGCTCCCTGTCTGCCCTGGTCTTTGTTGCTTAGACGAGGAATAAGCGCTGCAAAGTGTTGCCCCTCATCATGGCTGCTCCCATGGATGTGGAGAAGGGAACTGTCATTGTTCTGGGCATCCCACCAGAGTCTGAGACGTCTGACAAGAAGAAGTAAGACTCCTCTTTGTAGGGCTGTAGGATACTGCCAAAAAAAACCCATAAAATTATTTAATTTATGAATATTTTTATATGAACTTAACTGCACGTGAACACAGCTTTTTACTACGTGGATCAGTTGCTAAGGCTCAGAGTATACTTAGTTGAAATAAAATTAAAGATTTTCTCTAACCTGCAACTTCATTTGTTCTCACCAGTGCAAAACCTTTTTAGGAAGCTGTCTGAAACACCATTTTCTGTATAAAAAGCAATTTCCTTTGCAATTTGGACGTTGTAATAGTACATATTCTTTATATATATTTTGATAGTTTTCCTTTTGACCATGTAGCCCTACTGCTAAGCACATGTTCTTGCCTTCTTGTGTTTCAAAAGTTTAGTGTGTTTGTGTTATGAGAGGCTAAGTATTTTATATTTATGTCTATATGGATGTAGCAATTATTGCCTAATTCTCTCAACTCTTGTCCTTTTCTCTGTACTAGTTTCTTTGGTCGGGCATTTGAGAAAGCCGCAGAAAGCACCAGCTCCAGAACACTCCATGACCACTTTGATACTTCGAGTAAGTGAAAGGCAGTCATTTACTATTATATTGTGCACAGTGCCAAAATCTCGTTTGTTCTCACAGGGAGTTGTCCTTCTCTTTATTGGCCACTAGGTGGCAGGCCTGATATAGTCTTCATTCTTTACACTGTAGATCCAAACTTCTGCACTTCTTTTTACCTGTCTTTTTCCCTCTCCAGTAATTGAACTGAAGATGGAGGACAGGAGCAAGTTTCTGGACGCACTCATCACCCTCCTGTCATAAGAAACCTTCCACACTCAAGGGAACGTGGGCATGAGTTTTTAGTTCAGTAAAAAAAACTGTTGGTGCTGCTGACGTACACATCTTCATGTCAGATGTGATTGAAATTAATTATTCTGCACCTCTGATGCAGCCTGATGACCAACAACATTCAGAGTCATAGCAGTGCAAGTGCTGCATCAATGTTTTTATCAGATTTGTGTGTATATTGTACAGCCTTTTTGTAAATGTGTGTTAAAGTTTTAATTTAGCTTTTAAATGCTTGTAAATTGTGCGCCTTTTATTACTGTCTATGTATGTGAGTGTCTTTCACATGTCATTTGAAACATGTTTAATAAATCTTAGTAAATTACCATTGATTTAAATGCTTTCATTGCCCATAGTGATGAATAGCTGCTGTATTTTATGGTCATTGTTTCTAGATGGTCATGAGATGCTTGAGCTGAGAACTCAAAATAGGAAACTGTACCTCTTCGGGGTTGTACAGATATGAGGTCAACCTCCATTTTTTAGATGCACATTATTAGCATATACTCTTATACTATCTCTTTATACACTGGCAAATTCGATAAAGTTCTTGTTGGTTCATAGTGCTTGTGGTACTCTTGATCCCCAAAGCAGAAATAACCCCACTCCACAGGGTGTTTAAAGCGCCGGGTCGTTACTGAACAGCTCGAGGGGATGAAGTGTCTTGCTTCAGGACACTTCAGCAGGACAGATGCTTGCTGTCACAAGGGCTGGAACGTTGAAAGACAGTCTCTCCACTCACTGTGCCACCTTGCTGCCCTAAACATGGCTGGAGTTGCCATGGAATAGTTGGTGACGTGTGTTGAAGGTTACAAGGGACTATTCCATCTCTGTCAAGGAGAGTTTGAACTTTCCCCTCTGTCATACAACACAAAGAGCTGGCGAGGAGTGCTAACCTGTTGGCAGTCACAGCAGACTAGGGCAGAAAGGGTTGATCCAAAGGGCGACTACCGTCTTTTCATCTCAGTCCAATCTTTTGTTTTTCCACCTAGCAGCTCATTGTGGTTTTGTGGTTCCGTGGAATCTGCAAGAAGTCTTACTGTATGTGTATGAGATGTAAAGGTGCTGAGGTTTGATGAATATAACATCTTCCCCCTGAGCTGCTGATGTAGGGCAAAGGTGAAGACCGTGACCTTGGCCCACATAGGGGAATGTAGGCCAGGCTTCCTGGTGGTGATTTGGTGTTGGTCCAGAGCACGAGTGGAAGGGTGGGACCCAGGTCGCTCTCTGCGGGGTGATTGAGGTCCTTATCACTCTTGGATCAGGATGAGATCATGACCCTCAGAGCAAAGAGTGTTTGGGTTGTTTCACAGGAAAGGCTGGACTGATCAAAACAGTGAGAATGAAACGTGCCAAACTCGGCATCGTGCTGAGGCAGGGAGTGCAGCGGGATCTGTGTTATTGTCAGCGATGAGGTTGTGTGCGTCAAACATCATTTAATTGCCCGGTGTATGAATGTGTATGTCTCCATACTTCCTCCGGGTGGACAATTCGAGAAACAATTTACATCCACGATGCTATTGTTTACAAACAGAGCAGAGTGATCTTATCCATAAGAAAAAATTATATAACAGACTGTATTCCTGAGGGAACAGTTAGCAGACGTAACAAATGCATATCAGCAGAGATGCATTGTGTCACTCATAGGGTGGAGAGAGGCTGTTTATTATATCAACATCATTATCACAACTCGCTGACAATCAGGTTACAGTTTGAGAACAATTAACAGAACTAATTAACAGTCATGTTTTTGTTTCTTTTTCTGTTTCTAATTGTCTTTCTTTTTTTGTTACTGGTGTGTGTGCATATGTGGGAGTTGGTGAGTTTGTAGTTATTGTTTCCTCTCTTCATGAGATGTTTTACTAAAGAACATCAAAAGTGAAAGGTCTGAAGGGGGGCGAGGGATGAGTTTAGACTACAGGATCTACTCTAAACAACAACCAAGGTTTTCAATCTTCTCAGAATTATCTATCTATGAGCATACATAATGCTACGAGGCATTTCTTGACATTCCAGTGGTGAATTTCTACCCAGCCTCCTCCAGTCTATCCAGTCCTCAAACTTTTATCCACTCACCTCACTTACCTTCAGTCCATTCAGTACCTTTACCTCCTCTGGGTTAATAATCTCCTCCTCCTGTCCAGCCTGACGCCTCTCTGTCACCTTGTTGCCCCTCTACTGTCCTGCCTGCCCGTCTTTACATCCACCTGTTCAGCCCATCGCAGTCGTCTCCCCTCACCCATCAATCACTCTGCTCTCCATCCCCCTCTTGCACCTCTGGTGAAGTGGGGCCACTGCCCTTTCCGCTGCTCTGCATCTGAGGAATGTGGCACGCACAAGGCCCTACATGCACACACACACACACATGCATACACACACAGGCAAACATACCCACAAAGGCAGGATCATACAGGCAATGTGTAGATGTGCAGAGCTGCATTTTGAAGGCCTCACACTCAACCGGTCATGTTGCCTTTACTCCTCAGGGGTAAGCTGCTTTGTGGGGCCTTGGGGGATGTTGGTGTGTGTGTGTGTGTGTGTGTGGGTGTGTTGGCTGGGGGGGGGGTTAACGCACCATGTCGGGTTTTGGTGCATATACAGTATTTTCAGTGGCTTGTATTTAGAAATTCCTTGACACATGGGGTGAGTAATCAAGGTGCCTGAAGTTCCAAGTTGCTAAGTTTTATATAGATACTTAAAAGTTAAGCAAGATTGAACCTTCTACAATTTCTCATCCTCTAAACATGTCAGCCAACACTTCTTTCCCACTTTCAGCTCATCTCATGCGTCCCACCACCATCCCACTCTGCTCTAATAGCAATTATCATTTTACAAAGTGATGTCATACACAGCTGTGGTGCCACCTTAACTGATGACCGACATTGTCTTGCTTTCAGGCAAAGATATTACCAAAATTTCCATTCACACAATATATCCAATATATTTTCCTGTATTCTTGGCAGTAGAACATCCATCGCTAAGTTTTTGAAAGAAGCAGTTTTAAAAGCGTAGTTGTAGTTTTAATAAAGGTTGGCCCAGCATAACCAGATTATAAAAGCTGTCACTGAACAATGGAAATTACATTTTGTCACTTAGTGAGGTTTTGTAGTGATGTCTCTTGATGACCAGTTTTGAGGAATTAAGACACGGTCACACTTGTTGCTCAATATCCTTCTTTCTCACCCTCCTTCTAAAGCCATTTCAGTTGTTTTCATCCCTCTTGCCTCTCTGTGTCTAACAATCTCAGATTCCAGATAGGATTAGCTATACTGGACAGCCAGAGACAAAGAACCACAGCTGACTCCTGCCTGCTGCCTGTCTCCCAGTCATGCTGTGAGAGGATGCGCACACACACGCACACGCACACGCACGCATGTACCCCGGTGCACACGCACACACACGCACACACACACACACACACACACACACACACACACACACACACACACACACACACACACAAAACCCATATGCATATGAACAACCACACAAACATACATTTGCCTATCTAGAAAATCCTCCAAGATCAAAAACAACAACACACTCTCTCCAAACTGATATTTTCTGCCCCGTTGCCACTAGCTCCCTTGTCAGCTTCAGGAGCCCACGGGTGCCCTTAATGATCCCTAACCCTTGTGACCTTTAACCTCTTTGACCTCTCACAATTGGGGTGCCATTCTTAGAATCGGTCTCCTCTCCTCCATTCTTTTAAAATGCTCTCAAAGCAAAGGAAAATAGCACTGTGCAAAAAATATTTGCAGATATTGATGGATATCACTGAGTTTTGCAACTGAATTGTGAACTGGGAACTGAGTTTTACTTCCCATTATTTTAATTTAGACTTAAGTAATGATTGAGAAGGTCATGTTACAGTCACATACGGTACTCTTGAACACTTCAGAAACATCCAAGCCAAGGTTGTAATCTTTATGACTTTATCATCTTTATGACTACCAGAGAGATGCTCATATGAAGAGAGTTGGAACTGGCACCCTTGTAGCATTTTGTGATATTTTTCAAGTCACAGTTCACTTTAAGGGAAAGATTGGAATATACTTCACATACTGACCTTAATTCAACAGTGCCATTCCCATTTTCTTTGGGTTTACATTGGGATGCCAGTGAATAAAATCGAAGGAGGCCATGCTTGAACACTCCAGATAAAACCCCCACTCTGCGGTAGGGTGCGATGAGGGTGTCTTTTCTTTCATTCTCTGTGGTAGGTGGCTCAGTCATGCAGGACTCCCTTTAGTGGATGACATGCACTACAACTTTCATTCTTGGAAATATACTGGAGTCCCATGCACAAAGGCACAGAGTGAAAGTGCTGGGGAAGAGATAGAACAAAACCACCCAACGTTTGTGTTAGCAAGTTGCCTTGTTTGGTTCTGGATTTGACTTTTGACAAGTGCTAGTTTTTTTTGCATTTGTATTCCCTGTTTCCTGTGGTGGGACTGGGTCAGCAGAGCAAATACACAACAGTCCTGAGAATAGCCAGCACAGTTTCCTGCAAGATGCAATTAGTGTCAAAACAATGCACTTATTACACCTCAAGACCCTGATCCTGTGTGTGTGTGTGTGTGTGTGTGTGTGTGTGTGTGTGTGTGTGTGTGTGTGTGTGTGTGTATGTGTGACCTGCATTGGTGTATTGCAGTCAGACTGTTTATTTACTTACCCACTGATTGCCACATCCTATGTTAATATGGGAGTCAACATTACCACCACTAATGCTAAAAACACCACCACCTGTCACACAGGACTTGGGTTGATTGTAAACATGGTGAGTAATCGCTACTACAGCCCTCCATGTTATATTGAACTTTATTGAAAGGACAAACCCCTTGTGGTGAGTCATCTCGTTTTCACAGGGGTCCTTGAAACACAAATACATCTACAATACAACAAAACAAAAGTGCAAGGATGTATACTATACCAAAAACAGATAATGGGCTAAATTACAGTGAGGAAAATAAAATAAGAACTGATTATGCACAACATATAACAACTGTGATAAGGTGATGAAATTACACAAACATCAGAAGCAAACAAGACTAAATGCATACATGCATCTACAAAAGTACATGTATATTTTCATGCGTAAAAAAAGACATGAATGCTTGCACAAACGTGTAAAAATTGATTTAATATTGAGGAATTGTTGTTAATGGATTAAGTGCAATTAAAAAAAAGAACAAGTTGCTTTAAGATGAGCAAGTAGTGTCATCCTAAAGAAGTTTTTTTTTGCTTGGTCCCAGTTGAAGAGAGAGACTGACACCACATACATTGAGCTAACCATGGTAAATCAGAAATGTCTCCTGATCTCTCCCAGACATTCCTCATGCTGCCAGGCCTCCTCTTCATCTCAGTAGAGGGCTGTCATTCAGGGCTTTGTCTGGCCTGACTCACTTACGTATGTGTGTGTGTGTGTGTGTGTGTGTGTGTATTCATGCATGCTGTTATGTGCTTGTGTCTATGCATCCAAATGCTTGAAATTGTCTTGTTTTGATGATGTATGGCAACATGATCTCACTCAGATAACTATGAAAGGAGTGGAAACTCCCAATTTCAACATCTCCTTTTCTCATATTTTTGAGATAAAGCCGTCCCTGGACACTCTATTCATCACTCTAATAGGAAAACACTTCATCTGTTGCCGTTAAGGTGTTGGGTGTAATAATGGTGCGAGGTGGTGAAAGGTTTTGTTGGCTTGTCTAAAATCATCAACAATCACAGCAACACTTAAATATTGTGTAGTATTGGAAAGGTGTGACTGAATATTTGGCAGCACATTTATGTTATGTAATGTTATGTAAGTGGTTATGACTGTGTTCAGGTGTGTGCCTCCATCTGTATCTATGAGCCAACATGGAAAAACAGGCACATTTTGGGAAATTATTGAGCTTTACATTCAATGCTTTAAAATTGTATATAACATAATAGGGGTCGTTTAATTATTTTGAATTATTGGATCCAAAAAGTGCAATTTGATCAGTGATAAAAATAAATGTGACCAAACTCCATGAACCCAACCTCATTTAACTTTACAGGAGCATGCTGGTCGGTGACATTTATGTTAGTGTGCACACGAGAGTGTGTGTGCGTGTGTGTGTGTGCGTGTGCGTGTGTGCATTTCCCTGTACCTGTGTGTATGTGTGTATGTGTGCTTTGGGAGCAGTTCAACACCAACCACTGAGCCCATTTCAAGTGACATTAACGCTCCAGCCCCCTCCCACCCCTCCCCTCCCACACCCCACATGTTCCTTCCTGTTTCCTGTTCCGCTGTCCGCTGGACAGGAAGCCTGGCCGCGCTGCGAGGCTGCGACAAAAACCTGTGAGTCACCAAGCTGGTATAACTTTGCGGACACGTTAGAGAAAAGGACGTGGTGTTTTCTGATCTCCATCTCTAACCGTGTTAGCACTCACATTGTTTCTCGGGACAAACGGCTCATGTGGTCGTTAGCTCCATATACAAAGCAGCATTTGTCCTCCACGTTTAGCCACTTGCTGACTCTTGGCATTACAATCTATGCGTAAGCTCTATCCAGCTGGGAGGTCTATAGACTTTATGCACCTGCTTGTTCTGTGTCACTCTATTGTAAGTCTGAGTCAGGATCAATAAAAACATCCTGGTTAAGAAATATCTCATTCATCTGCACTGTTATAGCTACAGTTGCTTTGAGGAATCTGGCTCATTCTGTGAAATAAAAAAAATCAGACTGTCACTGAGCAGGTTTGAGACTGTCAGCTCTCTCACTCCATGTATACTCAGACATTTCATAAGCTGTTTCCATGCAGCTGTTTGATCAAATGTTTCAGCTGGTTTGGGGAGCTCGGGGTCAAGGGTTGTGACCCCTATCAAATGCGGGCAATTCTGGTTCGATGAGATCATGCCTGGTCAGTCGAGGGAAGTGACTTCCGACTTGGCTGACCTGAGGCCAGATTCAGGGTTCAAAGTTCAGGTCATGAGAAACAACGACCCGGCCCTGCCCCCCCGACAGCACGGCCCTCGTTACGTTGGAGCTGCACGTCGGCACAGATCTGAAATCAGTCCGCAACCTGACCAAATACTAACATGACCTTAACCGTGCAGCTCTTTTTCAGCCTGGCTGAGCGAGGTCAAGTTTACAGGTCAAAACAGGTCCGTGTGTAATGTGGGTAAGTATATGCTGAGCCAAAGTATCTCTGTGAGAATCTTTTTGTGATATGAGTAATGTGAAACACAACATCACTAATGTTTATTTCTCATTTCTGTTAACATTTGTATTCTCTACTTCCTTTGACCACGGCTAGTGTTTGTGTTTCCAATTATGGCAACACTTAACAGTTACCATTAAAACAAACAAAATGAAACAAATGTGTTTCTGCTGTCACAGCTCTTTCTCCAGTGACCATTGCTAAATCAAAAGCTTTACATAAATCCCTTCTTCATCTTCCAGACTGCTGTGTGTGTGTGTGTGTGTGTGTGTGTGTGTGTGTGTGCATGTGTGTGTGTCCATGCTTACTGGAATGTCTGCAGCCCAGGCCTTTTATTAGGCTCATCCATACCACCACATTATAGGGTCCCGTAGCCAGGCAACTGCAGGTTCTGGCTGGTTACCATGGAGAGCGCCCATTGAGTGACGTCGCTGGCCCTGTTTGCCTCTCTTCTCATTGGAATGAAGGGCTTTTTTAAAGGTGCACCCCCAACCCTCTACACACACACACACACACACACACACACATACACACACACACACTTAACCCCTTGCACACACCCCCACACCCTGCGCTTCGTCACCCTCTGTGCGGTGACTAGAGGAGTGGAACTAACAATCCCACAAAAACATCTCACTGAGCGCGGCCGGACCAGAGCTTCCAGGGCGTCTCTTTGTGTAGAAACACCCACAGAGACCCCAAACTCTGAGTATCTACATGGTTTTCGGTACTGTACTGTACTGTAATCTTCGTGGTGTGCTTACCAGCTGGTAAATAGGGGGATGTGGTGGTTGCATGTGGATGTGGAAGAGATTCTCTGATGGCCAAAATGTTAAGTCAATTCTAAAAAGTTTATAATTGACTTAACATTTTACTTTACTGCCTCTTTAAAGTTTTACAGAAGTTCCCCTTTAACAACAGACCTGGAGCGGAGTGATCACACACTCCCCTGACTGTATGCAGGCTTTCTGCATGGCCATATTTTCAACTTTTAAGAGGGCATATGACCCGCTAAGATTCTTAAGTGGCCAGCAAAAGTATGGATAAGCTTTGGTAATCCAGTCACAGCTTTTAAATAAGAGGGCCATTACTCATCGACTGAAATAGAATGTGTTATTGTGGATATTTTTGTTGTTGCTTTTCTTGTCACAACTAAAATTACCCTAATATTAAAATATGTAATGCACATCATTTTGAGTAAATAAATAAATGTGGTCCCCATGAAGCAGCTGTGGATAAACTAATTGGTTCAAAGTGATAGGCTGAAATCTTTTGTCACACAGTCCATCGCAGCACCGTCCGATGGAGGGAGATGGGCTCGTGACGGCGGCTGAATAGAGTGACTTGCGGGAAGACGATTCCAGCAAATTCTCCATAGCTCTAATTTGAACGCCTTTCATTGACTGCGAATGAGGGGGAGCCGGTCTGAAGGGGGTGGGGTGGGGTTGTGGAGTATTGTGAGCTGAACAGCAGAGCCCCACTCTAGCTGAATGGGCATTGTCATCTGGATTTCTATGGCTAACCAAAATACTTTCTCCCGCCGTGGGGGTTTATGGATTCATGGTGGGAACGGCATGCATTACGCACAGCCGTGTAAAGCACTCCTGCCACCATAACGCCACTGCAGACCATCAAAGCTCGTCTTTGGCTCCGTTGGCAGAGGGTTATCAGTTTTTGTTTGTTTTAAGAACACACTTCAACTAAGTTTGAGACAATATATTCAGTTTAATCTTAATAAAACGAAAGAATATTGCATCTTCAAATACATGAATAATGAATCATTACATCAAACATCCACAAACAGAAAACAATGTTTATTCCTAGAATTCATGAAAAGAAAGAGAGATACATCCGGCACAGTGACAATGACGCAAAAACTTTGCAGGTGCTCATTGCAGCCAAATGATGGACTGTAACATTTCATGTTGTGACCTAAATCCCTGCAGGCTCCCCAGGTATCAAACGCTTCAATCAAAAAATTGGACTTCGAACTTCATAGTCACCGCTGTCACAACACAAAAGACTGTCCGAGTTTTATTTTGGCTTCAACATGCATGCATTTTTTTCTTCTTTGCTATTAGACACTGTAGGAGTCCTCAACATGTCGGCGTAAATCCACTGACCGAAACGGGTCTTTGAATGTTTGGGAGTGCAATTCTCAGTTACTGTACAAGTATGTGCTGAAATTGCACATCAATGTAAAAGAACAGTGGGTATATTCGATGGCGAGACTTCCTCTAGAAAAGAAAAACTTTGTAGTTACAACGGTAAACAATTCAAAACACTAATTTCGGTCGCTTATAGAAAAAATAAGACTTACAAAAGCAGGTACCTAACAAAGATACTCCTTTTTGTCGCGAGCTACCTCTTGTAGTTGATAGTCTTTTAATCTCCAACAGTTTATTGTCTGTAGATACAAAAAGGATGTGTGAATATGTGGTCCGAGTGTATGAAGGGCCAGTGTAAAAAAAACAGCAGAGGTGCTTCCATTGATTTTCAAAGTTCAGATCTATAAAACTGCAGGTGCAAAGATACGTTCGTCAAAAAAAAGTTTTTTCAAAGGCTGCAGGTCACTTTTACGCACTGCCTGCTATCCAGTGGAAGTGGGCCGTATGGCTACACATAATTCCTCTTGTCATAGTCCCCGTTCTGCGTGGCTGCTCTCTTGGTCGGTGCGTATTTTACCGAGTATCCAGAGTTCCCGGTAGAGGGACAGGAGCAGCAGAGCAGCGCTCCCCCGATCAGCAGCAGCGCCGTAGCCGCCCAGCCGATGTAGAGCGCGGCCCCGATCTCCCTCTTCTTGGATGCGGGCACCTGCGGGTTGTAGAAGTCCGAGATAATGTTGTTGGCCATCCAGCAGAGAGGCACGAGCACAAACAGGCCGCTGATGATGTAGACGACCCCTCCGGCGTTTACCACCCGAGCTTTGACGTATTCAGTGCGGATGCAGTTGGTGCACTGCGCCCCCGCAATCACAACCATCAGCCCCAGCACGCCCATCACCGACGAGATGATGGTGAGCGCTCGCGCCGCTTGCAGGTCGTGGCTGAGGGCGAGGACGGAGTCGTGCACCTTGCACTGCATCTGGCCCGTGCTTTGCACCACGCACGACATCCACAGACCGTCCCAGATTGTCTGAGCCACCACGATGTTGGCTTCGATGAAAGCCGTCACCTTCCACATGGGCAGCCCGCAGGCCACCATCACCAGGAGCGAGCCAATTACGCACAACGCCAGCCCGAGGATCTCCAGTCCAGCCGACACCATTTTCCCTCTTTGTTTTCAATTAGGCTTGTCCGAAGCTTTTCAAACTCTCTCCCGACTTCTCTGCTTAAGAGCAAGCTGTATTTCTGCTCTTGATTCCCGTGCTTCGTTCTCGGAGCGTCAAATCGTTACTCGCTCATCACTCGCTACATTAGTCGGAGTACAAGAGACAGCAGCTCTGGGTCTCTTTGTTGGTGACGGGATGTAAAAACAACTGGAATCACGGTACTACTGGACCACGAATATCTGCGGGGTGGGGGTGTGGGAACTAGAGGAAAAACTTTCCTCCAATCAGCTGCCACCGCATCCTCAAGGCACCAATGAAAACGCAGGGAAGTTGTGAGACTGAATAAAGCGGTCCAGAGCGCATTGTGTGTGTGAACAGTTATTTACAATGAATAGGGACGGGTAAGGGTGGGGGGTATGTGGCAGCTGAAATGCAGTGGTTGGGTGAAGCGCGCAGTTGAAAACGGGGCACTTGTTATTGATTTTTCAAAGTAGACTGCTGGGTGCTGGATGTCAGAAAATGAATTGGTCACCATTTATACAGTCAATTATTGTTATGCTATTTCCAAACCGAATATTTACAAGAAATATCCCAGTGAAATGTTAATTTCTTGGTGCACTTGGCTATACTTATATTATAGTATATACTATAGATTATTGCGAGGTTAAAATAGCCTAAAAATTACTACAACACAACCACATTCAGGCTTACTTAAGAACACGTTTATAAATATGTTTCTTTTAGAGAAATATAGGTAGAGTGAAAATATTTTGGATTTGTTTGCAGATATAATACAGGCCATGAGATAACTATCCATCCATTTTGTTTTTAAATGACACTCTCCCATATTGACTGCGGCATGACAGTTAAACGCATTATGGGTTAGTAGCCTATTGGACTCCTGTTGAAGTTAGGAGTCATCTTAAGACGTTTAATATTTTTGTCAAATCTCCTATTGGTGAAACCAGTACTGATACAATTCAATTCACAGTTTCTGACAGTGTTATCACAACTTTTCTTTTAAATCCCTCATCTCCACATCCCTATAACAACCAAAATTAAAGGAAACAAATGAATAAATACATTAAAAATAACTCAAAGAAAAAAATATCAAAATCATTAATTAAGGTGGGGGAGAACTCTTCTTTAGTCTAAGCCAGTGGGTTACAGAATATCCTTTGACGAGACAGATCTGAATTGGCGGAAAGTGCCGTTATCTAACTGAATTAATATTAGGATGTAGGGAGCAGGCCAGGAATATTAGGTAGATTATTGACATAATCAACAAATGGTTGCCATACCTTGGTCCCTCTGAGGGCAAATGTGATTTTTTATAAATTTAATAAAAACATATTGCTACAAGTGGGCAACTGCACTGTTACCTTTGAAACCTTTGATAATGTATTAAACATTTCGGACCAGAACCCACGAAGTCCCAGACAGGACCAATGTTTAATAGCCTACTGTTTTTATTTTAGGAGGGAATCAGTTAGGTTTTTCAAATATTGCCTGATGAATTTCAGCTAGCAACAGTTTTTCAAAAATGGATATTGCGTTTTGGAATTAAACCTTATATACCTTCATATATACCTTCATATAGCATATCTATCGAATATAGGAAGAATGTATTTATAGTGTCCAATATAAATTTCGATTGAGTGTCGTGTAGGGTTGGCTTACAAATACATTTATTGTATATTTTGAAACATATCTCTAAACATATTGAAGTGTAGAGAAATGTATTTTTGTAGTAGCCTATAGCAACTTGACAATGGAAATGCCATATTTAAAAATGAAAATGTATAAGATTTTTTTCCTGCAAATTAACCCTATAGACATTTCCCACGGATTTATAAGATGACCGACAGAGAAATAAATGTAGCCAATAACAACAACCAATAACAACAACCGAGGACTCGTCCTGAAGAAACACTACTACAGGGGCAGCCATGTTGGATCTGACAACCCATGGTTACCTACGGTTGAATCATCCGGACATCGAGCCGTAATGGCGTCAGTGGCGCAGCCTCCTTCCCGTTGACAACAGCTTCAGGGACGAGGGCGGAATGACGGGAACGGTTTCCGGGTTTCCCTTCCTGGGCTGGGACAGCAGCGAGAGGCAAAACGCTTCAGTCGATTCACTTTATTTCAAAGTTACGCACAGGTAAGACAATGATAGGTGGTTTGTTGTTCTTACAGATTAGCAGTTTGAGTCGGAGAAGGAGGGAGAAGGCACGTTAGGAAGAGTTAATGACTTTGTGGCAACATGACACCAGCCGCGGTAACAACTGTTGCATGCTAAAGTTTGACATGTAACAAAGTTTCAACGCAGTGCTGCGCTCATATTCTGTTTTTCAAATGGATAGTATAAATCAGGCTATCTGTATTTAAGGAGTTAGCTAACAAAGCTATCGACAACTAAATTATAATGTCATTGTCATAGTTGATGTTTGATAAAAACAGTCACAGTGTCTGACAGACTGGGTGTGGTGGACATCCAACTGTTCAAACCGTAAGGCCTGCCTTCATACACTTCTCCAGCTCCCCTGGCCTGTGAAACTGAACTATATTTTTATATTCTCTCAAAATATTCCATCCAACTCTCAGACAAAAGTAAAACTTTTCTCCTTCACAGAGAAGTTTTTCAGAGCAGTGCTAGTCTAAAACCCTTATTGTAAGACTTCAAATGCATTTTTAACCAAATCATTGGCCTAATGCCCTACTTTAGACCTGACGTCAGTTCCAAGGAATTATATCTACACTGCATAGCCCTAAATCAGTACCATATAATAACCATATCAGACTGACCATTCAGAGCAGAGACTTTCACACAGTTCCTCTAAGTTCCTTTTGTGTAACATTCTTGGACTAGTAAATCGCTTTCTAACATCCGATTAATTCTTGACCTTTGATTGTAAAGCACATCGGCATGAAATAAATTCAATGTTTAGACAACTTCACAATAACACAGGGAAACAATAATATATTCTCATTGTGTGTCTGTCTCAGTTAAGATGTGGCGGAGGGCCACTATTGAAGAATTATCATCCATCTTGGCTCGTATTTTTGGCTCAGTGAAAACATGCACATTATTTCACTTCCTTTCACGCTGAGTGGTGAACATTATGGGCATGATGGCAGACCCTGTACGCTGTAATCTTAGGCTGGCAGCTGCCATAGGACCAACATAGCTTTACCCAACTGGCCTCAGATCAGTAGGGATAACATCTGTCAGTACTGAAAGATGTGCTGGATCTCCGATCCAGCTCCTTCACCCCTCTCTGACCTTTCCCCTTCCTCCGGCCTTATCTCACAAAGACTGGCCCGCACAGGAGAGAGAGGGAAGACATCACTCTGTCACTACAAAACCAAGTAGGGACGTTTCCCCTCGTTTTGTAGCGTGGTGTGAACTGAAAAACAAAACTTGAGTCACAGCGACAGATCCAAGTGGCACCGCACTATTGTGCCAGGGGTTCAAATAATAATGTGACACAGCAGGATGCCTTGCTGTACTCGACCTCTTGGTGAGAAACTGGATGGAGGCACGCACAACTCAAAAACAACTCTGGTACCTTTCGATTGCCGGTTTTATTATGATACCAGGAACGCAATCCCATTTTGTTTTGCCCACAGCTTGTCTCAGCGTGTAGAAGAATGAATACATGACTCAGCACTGACATTAGGCTGCAGTATGTAGGTATAATGAGGCTGTGACACCTGTGGTAGCAACATTATACTACTAGATACTTATGATATGAGTGTGGAATTACTTTACTGTAGGTTAGACTAGAGTAAAGGGTTCACAATTGTGTATAACCATGTCACAGTTTTAGTTTTTTATTATTAATAATCACAGAATTTGGTAATATTAAAACATCTAATGTCATTTTATTTCCATTTGAATGTCCACTATAGTTTGTAAGTCAAGCTGCTCTGAAGGTGTTGATAAAAGATGCAAAAACAGCACTAAAATAATTTTGTTCCTCGAATCATCGAGACTAATAACAATGATCACATTATCCAACAAAACAATCTGCTAAGGATTTTCCCCACAGTCGTGCAGCCCCACTAGACTAACTTCTGTCATCAAATGTTCACAAACAGATTGTGAAAAAAACTTTATTTTTCCATCTAAACTTTATTCTGCTCGTACAGTAGCTGTGTGAATAGCACCGTGTTACGATAACATTTTCTTGCCATTTGACTCCCATGTGTTTTTGGTCATTTCCCATCCTGTCCCCATCATCATAAAAGGTCCATCCTGTGCTTTAAACTCTGTGTGTGTGTTATGAACGGGCCTGCTGGTTTCCTCATGGTTGAAAGGCCTTCTCATTCCGCCTATTGTGACTTTTTTTCTCTCTCTGGGCTCGCATTATAAACTGTTTCTGAAACTAAGGCCTGCAAACTTGTAATACATCTTTATTACTGTTGCCCACCACTGCTACCTTTAGCCCCAAAGGACTACTTTATTACATTCAAGCCTCAAGCCCACTGCCCACCCTCCACCCGTGTGTGTGTGTGTGTGTGTGTGTGTGTGCGCGTGCGCGTGCGCGTGCATGTGCCAAACATCTCTTTATTATGTTCAGTTAACTGAGTAGCCGTGGGGTCCCTGTTGCTCTGATCAGTTGCCAGTAAATTACCATTATTGTGGTTTTATGCCGCTGAGTTCACTAAATCACCGTGGTGTGAAATTATTGTTTCAGTGTTTCCAATAAGAGCAGAAAGTCCTTAATCTACAGAGAGTGGGTGTGCGGACCCTTGACACTGCCTGTCAGGAAGGTGAATAGTTCTGCTAGCCCTGCTGCCCCTTCATGGCTTCACTCCAGCTAATAAATCAACTGTATACGCATTACATGCCAAGACTTTGGCTTTACTAAGGTGGCATTTTTCCCTTTTGGCCCAAACTGTTTAATCTCCCCCACGTCTGGCCAGTTGATAGCTGTGTGTATGTGTGTATGTGTGTGTGTGTAAGTAGCTCAGCAGCCTGGCCGATTAAATGGCCATTATTAAGTGAGTATTATTGAAGCGTGCCTCCTGCCTGTCTGTCCTGTAGTGTTGTCTTTGTGTTATTACAACGGCGATAATGGAACGGTTTAATTAATCTGCTGCTGGACTAATGCTGGTTCCCACAGAGCCTGTCCAGGAATAACACTTGTGTATGTGTGTGTGTGTGTGTGTGTGTGTACGGCATATTCTTGTGCGGGCATCTCCATTAACTCATATGTTCATAGACACTGAAATAACACTCAGATTTATTTCTGTAAGCCTAATTGTGTTATAGTAGTGTCATATTATTAGCTATTTTGTGGCTTCTGCAGGATGCCCACACTTAAGATCAATGATTTTTTTTGAGGTTTCAGTGCCTTTCCACTGGTTTGACTGAGATAACCTCCGCAGCCCTTGCCCATAACTTTGCACCCACCCACCCACCCCAACCCTAAATTATCGGTGTCTCCCTGCACTGTCCCGCATGTGGCTCGTCCTGAATGTGGTCAGCGGTGAGGCACGTGTTCCCCCTCCTCCCCCGGCTGAGCTGCCCTGTATAGGAAAGGCTTCAGGAACCAGTGGGATAAACAGCCATTGTTCTCCCGGCGGGCTCGGTGAAACCACCCTGTCAGAGTGAGAGATCTCTGCCCACTCTCATGTAGATGCGGAGGCCCCCGCTACCATCCAACACACTGAGCGCTGTTAAACGGTTCCCCGAGTGTCCGCTAATGTGTGTGTGTGTGTGCGTCAAATACCATCGGAGAAAGGTCTTTTGAGGTTCCCATGCTTTTTTCTTTTTTTTTTTCCTTTTTAAACTAACATTACGTAAACAGAGTGCATCTCCCTTTGGCAGCGCACGCCAGCCTACCTCCTTCTAAGGCTTATCACACTCCACCTGTCAAGGGCCGGTGTATTGGTGATAAAATGGAGCCTGTTCTTCCTGCTCAGTCATTATGTGGATCATTTATCAAGCGGGCTTGTTGCTCTGTCATCTGTTCAGGGCTATAGCTTGGGATAGACGGGACTTTAGCTGTATAATGGAAGTCTGGGAATGAACTTGCTGCCCAGACTTCCTAATCTCTGCTCCGTCCAGTGTGATAGTGTCGGTTAACGGAACAGTGCGGTCATTAGCCGAAATGCAGGGTCTTAATATGAACCAAATGGAAAGGGGGCGAGTGAGAATGAACGGCAAGACTGTGCCACTGCTGCTAGAGCCACAATTTGTTCAATGTAAATATTCTCAGATGGGAGCCACCTGATGATGATTTGTGATGTAAAGATAACCTCAGGTTGCAGCTGCTGGCTGGATGGAAGACTTGCAGAATGTAATTTATCTGTAATCCAGACACATTGGCACTCAGTGGTTGGTTTCACAAAACATCCCATCCAAGTTGTTCTGATAAGGATTTGACTTAAAGTTTTATTTTTCCTAAGTTTAGGAAATTCGCTAAGAGAGTTACCACAAATATTTGAGACTGATCCCTGAGATTAGGAGGAGTATTGGCCGGAAATCAAAGGGAAGGAAGGCCAAGCTGGACAGAGGACAAAAAGCTTCTCCTGAGTTATTTGTCCAAAACATCCCAAGTTCTTCTGATAAAGATTTCACTTCAATCTTATTCTTCTATCTATTATTTTTCCTATGTTTAGAAAAGCTGAGAGTTGCAAAAAGCATATCAGACTGATTCGATGATTTTTTTTTGTAGCTAAAACTAAAGTAACTAAACTAAACTAAATAAGCCACAACAGCAGTAATGTCCAGAAATCAAAGGAAAAGAAGGCCAAATTGGACAGAGGACGAACTTGATGAGTATATGAAACAGAAACATGGTTTTTCTGATAAGGATTATTGTTAATTCAGCACAACTTCATACTCCTGGATGGAAAAAAAAACTCAGCCATATCTAGACTTTATTGAAGTTAAGTAGCTGTTTATGGTTTCTTCTCATTTTTTTGGTTGCTAAGTACGATTGTTAGGATTAAAAAAAAAACCTGACATAAGGATAAAAACGTAAGTAGTTGAGATTATATCCCCAGTACAGGACTTGAAGTGAATTTGTGCAACTCATTTTTTTAAGGAAATCTTGAATCTTGAAATCATGAATTTTTAAGAAAGATTTAAATTAAGATGCTTCATACAAGCGGAACAAGTAGTTCATTAACAGTAGGAGGTTAGGCGCTCTGTACCGTGATAAGCGGTTTATCTGACTGCCTTCATGTGTCTTATTTTCTCTTCTGGCAGGCTCGTCAAACATCCGTAAGCAGCGGCCATGTCTCAGTCTGGAGAGAAAGGGAAGGTGAGCGGACACGGCTGAACCTTCACCACATCGCAGCTCTCGTACCCAGCTGTGAAGGATCGACTGACTCTTTATAGAAGACTTTTCTAATAAGGCGGTGGTGATTAGCGCTCATGCCATTTGTAATCTCACGCGCGTACCATTGCTCATAGCACACACCCTTGCGCAGGCATCCAGAGAGGATATCCTGTATAAATGCTAGTGTTTCATGGCTCGGCTTTATTGCCCTTTGGAATGTCCAAATCTTATGCATCACCATCAATCTCACTCTCTCTCTCACACACACACTTGCACTTTCACACACACACACACCTCCATAAGAAGATAATAACATTTTGTTCTTAATACTTTTTATTGCATTCTGTGATCCCACGGTTACTGTTGGATCAGTTCATCCTGTGACACAATGTCTTCCTAAACAGTTTTTATGTCTTTTTGTGCCCTGCAGTTCCCAGAGGCAGCGGGTTATGTTGGCTTTGCCAACCTGCCAAACCAAGTCCACCGAAAGTCAGTGAAGAAAGGCTTTGAATTCACCCTCATGGTTGTTGGTGGGTTTTTTTTGTTTTTTTTAACTTATTTTGTTTGGTTTTCATGTGATTTCTTCAGAGAAAAAAGCTGTATTGTTCGTTTCTTTGCTTCTCAGGAGAGTCTGGTTTGGGCAAATCCACACTGATAAACAGCCTGTTTCTCACTGACCTCTACCCCGAACGCTACATCCCTGGTGCCGCAGGTACACACACACACACACACACACACACCACACACACATACACACACACACACACACACACACACACACTGTAATAACAGAGAAATGTCTGTTCCAATGTCTCCTGCAGAGCATTATTTCGACCGGAATGTTGGGAATGTCTTTTGCATTAGTCAAAAAAAAAACCCTCCCTTCCTTATGACTTGACTTAGATTATAACTTAGTGGTTTGAAAACAACTCACCAGACCCTCCCTGGTTCATTTTTATGGATTACAAAACACTTAACCCTTTTGGATGGAGAACTACTTTTTAAGTCATGCGTGTGCGCCTTCCTGAAGCCTGCGGGCGTAGCTGCTCACTGGGTTGTTTTGCAACCTTGGTTGGTGTGACTAAACGCATGGCTCAGGCCGTATATTAAAACCATAATCCTCATGTCATAATAGGATCATGTTTTGGATGTTAAAGTTATGAATCTACTTGGTACCTGTCCTGTTTCCCTCTTTGATGTCTCCCACCCGTCTTTCGCTCCACAGAGAAGATCGAGAGGACTGTGCAGATCGAGGCATCAACCGTGGAGATTGAGGAGAGAGGAGTGAAGCTTCGCCTCACTGTGGTCGACACCCCTGGATACGGAGATGCCATAAACAGCCAGGACTGGTGTGTTTGTGTGTCGTGGGAGGGTGTGTGTGTGGAAGGGGGGGGGGTAGTGATAATAGCTTGGGACATGTTTCCTGTCCAGAGTTCTGTCTCATCCTTCCCTCCTGTCCTCAACAACTCCCTTTCTCACGTTTCATCCAAAACTCCCCATTTCCTACCTCTCCTCCCGCAGCATTCCCTGTGTCTAGATTTCCTTTTATTGTGTGTGTGTGTGTGTGTGTGTGTGTGTGTTTGCATGTGTGGCATGTGTTGCATGTGTGGCATGGTTCTCATGCCAGTAGTGTCGATGTAACCTCCCCCTCCATTCTCGCCTCCTCGCTGTCAAAGATCCATTTCCTGGTGATTGTCCTGATAAGGCTGTGTTTTCACTTCTGGACCCACGCACTCTCTTAGGCTACCAGCTGGAGAAAAAAAGAGCAAAACAGATCAAGTAGCAGAAAACAAAATCACACCAGTTTCCCCTTTTCTTTCTCTCTACAGTATATGTCTGTGACCTCCTTCTCAACGTTTACATAATTCATAATTTAAAGTAGTAGTAAATGGATTGGGTCAAATTTGATAAGCACACAAGAATTGTGGACTGCACACAAAGCATTTTCAAATGAACAGAGCTTAGTTAAATCAGGTGCAGCCAAGTAGTTTTTTTTACAAGTTTAAACTTGCTCAAAGACTTGCTTTTATCACCCAAACTAATCAATCATGATCAGGGAGCGAAATGAAGGGATGGTACCTGCTTTTTTAATACAATCAACATGCAATATATTCACCAGATTAACCATGGAACTTGTACACAGAGATTTGTACACAGATGAAAACACAGGGAGATCAAGAGCGGAAGTCTGTGGCCAGCTTGTATATCTTCGGCCAGTGTTAGCAGCATGTTGGTTTGCCACTGAGGGATGTGTGGGCCGTCTAGCTAATGAATCTGGCCATGGTTGGTGGCCATGGTGGAAGTTCTTAATGGACACAAGCAGGTCAGATGTCTGATGGATTAGGTCTGCGGTGTACAACCACATGCCAGCAAGAGCCATGTGTATGGAGGTTTTCATTCCAACCAAACGCTACACCAGCTGATTTCACAGATTAGTTCCTCCTCTCTAGTTGAAGGTGTCCTAATCATTGAAATCAGCTGCTGTAGTGTTTGGTTGTAATGAAAACCTGCAAACACTTAGGTCTCAATGTCACATGGTTGCAGACCACTGGATTAGGTGCATCCCATTTACCAATATGCAGGATGTGATCTATCAATCCCTTGTGCCATAATCCTGGGCGAGCATCCATACAGAAATTCAGATTTCAAAAAATGAATGTGCTAATCCACAAATGTTCCCCTAGCAGACATCAGGCTATGTCGTCATAAAACTACAGGAACGTCAGATAGGCAGCACCATTCACTAACTACCTAATGTAAATGTTAGAGGGATCAGTGTGTGTGAATGCCGCCTTCATAACCTGCTGCCTCTGGGAACTGTAGAGCACAAAAAGACTGTTTAGTAAAATGGTATTGGTATTTTGTGTGGGTAAAAGATGTTTACGTCTGTCTCCGTCTCTGTTTATGATCTCAGCTTCAAGACCATCATCCAATACATCGACAATCAGTTTGAACGGTACCTCCATGATGAGAGCGGGCTGAACCGAAGGCACATAGTGGACAACAGGGTGCACTGCTGCTTCTACTTCATATCTCCATTTGGACACGGGTAAACACACACTTAAACAGACACCTACACTATCTAGCCATTTTGCTACGCACTATCCAACATAATCACCCTTTATTTCTCTCTGGGCTCTCAATTTCTCTGTTCTTTCTTCACAACTGCCTCCTCCTCTGTGTCCCCTGTCCTCTCTGTCCTAATTGTCCTTTGTCTTTTTCTTATTATCTCTTTGTTTTCTAGTCTAAAGCCTCTGGATGTGGAGTTTATGAAGGCCATCCACAGCAAAGTCAACATAGTCCCTGTCATTGCCAAGGCTGACACACTGACGCTGAGAGAGAGGGACCGCCTCAAGAGGAGGGTGGGTCGGACACACACACACACACACACACACACACACACGCACACACACACAAACACACACACGCGTGCAATGTGGATCGGAAGATGCCCACTGCTCTTGATCTCTTCTTTATGGTCTTCCGCCTAAATTCTCCAGATAAAGCCTCAGAGTTGATGAAAGCTTTAATGAAACCAGAGCTGGAATGCCTAAGCACTTGTTGCCAGGATGTGAGGGGCTTCAGAGGTCTGTTATGTGTTTGTTTTTGTCCCTTTGCAGTCATATGGTTTAGCCATTAGAAAGTAGATCACAGAATAATACACTAATAATAGCAAAATCACTTACCCCCCCCCCCCCCCCCCCCCCCCCCACTGGCACCGTGTCGCAGGCAGCTCTGCAAGTCGGACATCCGTGTGTTTGTGTGAGAATAAACACGTGTGCTCGCAGAGGTGTATAGCTTATTTTTTGTGTTTTTGATGATTGTTCAGAAGGGCAGGGAGGCAAGACATTAGAGAGGAAGGAGTGGGACCCTGTTTCAACCCAGTCTCACCCCGTCCCACATACTTCCTACTGGAACAGATCCAAGTGTCTGTCTGCCTGCACGCTCCTCGGCTTCCTGCTGTCCAGCGGTGGAGGGACACACGGTGGTGTGATATAACACACACATTCACATTCACACTCCTCCGGAGCGATGTGCTCAGCTGATAACCTCCCCCATGCAGTAGAGTTAATAGGACTTTCCTGCTTCAGTGATACATCTCTCCTCTTCTCTGCCATCCAGTCTGATGAACAATCGTTCCATTGGCTGTGATTTACATCTTACCCTTTTTATAACTTTTATGTTCTGAGCGAAGTTTTGGTGTGATTTCTAAACAAAACACCTCTGTGATCAAATACAGATGCTGTGTCTGCAGATTGCAGATAGGAACAGATCGGCTGGAAAATGTGTGTGCGTGTTGATACAATCCTCTAGTGAGATGAGATCGTTTCATTGTAGTCTTTGTAGTGGATATCTGTCTCTGCCCTTATCTCTAGTTTCATATGTGGGTCTCTACTGCTAATCGTTCAATAATCTGAGTTTATGAAAATGTGCTTTGTTGAAATTTTTCCTACTCTTTCCCAAAGGATTATTTATAGAGATTGTTTTTTACTTCCTTACCTCTGCCTCACTCAAATAAGTAAACATGTTTACTTATTGTAAAACAGGTTAAATTACATTATAGATTATACATGAGATTAGCAGTAGAAGGGTAACAACTTTTCAAGACAAGGATCATCCCAGTCAAAATTTGGTATCTCATTTCACATCCCACATTAAGGAATTAGTGCCAGTAAATTAGTGCCACATGACTATACAATAACAAAATAGGCAAAAATCATACTCTAGTAACACATTTGACATACAGTATTTTCTAATAAACCCATGATTTAGTCCAAGGATTTATAATCCTGAGCTTCAATATTTTCAAGTCTCTATGTTTTTTAATCAGTATATCTTAAAAAAAAATTTCTAGTTGTACTGTTTCATGGAATAATTGAAGCCATACTTAACCTAATACAAGACCACTATTCCTCTAGTTTATTACAGTTTGTGGTAACACATAAAAACAAGAATACTTCAAACAAGTAAACTTTGGAAATGCAATTTAAACAATTTCACGGTTAACACAATAGACTGCCATGCTTGACTTCTGGGTTCAGAAAAATGCGTGCAACATATTGGCTTTTGTTGCATATTACTTTTTTCACCTCCGCCCGCTCAACTCTGCCCTCTCTGCCTGTGTGTTTTGATTAGATCTCAGCCCGCCTCCCCACCTGTACGCTCAGTCCCAGACCCCCCGCCCGCCTCTCTTTCAGGTCTTGGAGACGGTGGTCTGGCAGGCGTTGGGCTGTGCTGTGCTGCTCAGTTCAGATCAGCTCTGCTCTCTTAGAGTCTGTTTTGTTCAAGGCTCCCACAGTCAGCTTGCATGAAAGCGCTGACGCAGCATCTTAGGACAGACAGGGTCACAGCGTGGGCATCCAGGACACACACAGTCTTTCTTCCTGTATTTTCTAAAGAAGACAACGGGACTTCACGCTCAGTACAGTTTGATAATCCTGGAGCTCAATAGTCACGCTCATACTTACAGTAGTGTGCAAGTCGTTCCAGCATCAAAGGTGAAATTCCTCCATTGTGTTGTCCTTAAGGGACTTATCAGCTGAATTGTACTGTGTAGTAGTGTTTTGTGTGGTGACCTTCCCCGAACCTTCTGACTGTTCCTCTGGCCCTTAAGATGAACAAAACCACGTTTCCTGCTCCCACTGACCCCCGCCCCAAACGACAGAAAGCCCCCGAGCTTGTTGACTTTCTAATCCAGTCAGCAAAATACACTGCGCTCAGCTATTTTGATCGACTTTTGGTCATAATATTTTGTCATTTTTTAGACATCTTATAAAAGTGTAGCCAATAGTGGCGGGATGGGAAAGGATGAAAGAGGGAGAGCAGAAAAGGCTGTGACAGTATCACTCTTTCCTCTTTCCTGCTCAACCGTCCAAAACACTGTCTGTCCAATAGGCTTGGTTCACATGCTCCACTAAGTGTTCCATTAACAGACATTTCCCACTGTCCGCTAACGAGCAATTAGCGTTTGGGTTCAGCAAAAACACACACACACACACACACTCACTCACACAGGTCAGTGTGTAGTACTCAAAGTACTCAAATCCAAACACAACAAATCCAGCAAAATGGCACATATATTTTTACACCACCTCCCCATTTTATGGTGTAGCTCTTTAGAGAGCTGGTATACCACACACTATAAATAGATGATTTAATTTAGCTAGAGTCTATCTAATGATAGTGAGTTCCTGGACAGGCCATTATTGTCAGGAAATAGAGAGGGTTAATCCAGCTATCAGCTCCACATTTAGACACGGCACCACACTGTCCCTAAGGGAGGCATATTATTCCCACTATCTCCTGTTTGGGACATACACAAATTTTATCTACAGCACAATTTGTAAAAAGCACAATTTGTAAAAAAGTAGGCTGCAGCAGTGCCGCTATACAGCCTGACTGTCTGGGGAATGTTTACATTCTGCCCGAGCATTTCATTTCTACATGGAGTCCTATCTGGGATTTGATCTGACAACACTGTAAATGGTAAGATTTGCGTTACTGCAAGTGCTCATTCAACTCTGTAAGTGTCTCTCAGGAGAACAATTATGTCCCGCTCGATTATTTGTTCGTTAGATCAGATTAAGTGAAGTGGTGCTTAGGTATACGTGCCTGGTTCCTGCCATACAGCGCAGTGGAGCCGAGCAGCGGACCTTCCTTCTGAGGTCAGAGAGACAGCAGCCAAGAACCTGCCAGAAAGCCTAGTGCTGGAGAATGATTGATAACCCCCAGTGTTTTTACCCCAATATTTATTAGTTTGTTGTTTTATTTTTTTGCTGGGCACTTTCTCACCGTTTTGAGCCATTTGTCTCTCACTAAATGAGACTCCCCCTCCTCTGAGGGTCGCTCCAGCCCTTTCTTGTATTATTAGGCGGAAACAGCTTGTAGAGAACAATATAGGTTTCCTGCAATGTGTCAAGACTATTCCACCGACAAGACACAACCTGTTGCCCTGCGTAGTACAGGCTTATGGACAAAGTGAACAAACCTCCCCTCTTTCAGCTTTCATCCCCTTAGTTCTGCTTCCCACTCTCCCAGTTCACTTGTTTCCTCACTCCCTTCCTTTCCTGGCATTACCTCCCTCTGCCTTTTACTTTCTTCCTCTACCTCTTTGTCTCCTCCTTTTTAATTCTCTCTAATGCCAATTTCCTTCACTGGGGTCACAGTGGTCTGTAGCTCATAAGTTTCCCTGAGCAGGGCATATTGAGGAGCTGATCCTCTCAGTCTGGGACCTTGTAGTCATATCCTGTGTAGGGCTTTAGTCTCAAACTGCTTTACTCGTTGTTTTCTGTTTAAAATGAAAGTACAGGACAGTACACAGCCGGTTTGGACTGGACTCCTGGTGACCACGAAAAACAAAAGGATGCCTGCTTGCGGCTGTCGGCTTGATGAACGCACAAACAAAACACTAAATTATGAAACTAAATAGTAGGGTATTTTTTTCCCCCTTTTTTGACAATTTCAATTTTACAGTTTCACTTGATTTATAATTACAGAAAAACTTGATTATGAACATAGTAGTATATTCCAAATATATAGAATTTTTAATTCTTTAAATCATCCTGCGAAGCCCCAACCCCCAAGTTGAGAATCACTGACTAGTGGCTCAGTGTGCAACAGTTAGAGCTCTTGTGCTCCTCGACGGGGAGGCAGCTTAATCATCTCCACACTTTCTTTCTAATAGACTGGGTTGTGACGAAGTTTCATTAAATCCTCAGAAATTACGGGAAAGGTTAGCGGAAGCCAACCAGTTGAAGTCTTGCCACTGGCGTCACCCCCGGTCTGTGTGATTTCAGCGTCTAACCCTCCTGCTGAAGACCTTTCTCCTAAGCCAGAGGTCAGCGAGGGCTAGAGAACCCGGCTCCTCCTCTGTTCTCGCACAGGGCAACAGACAATAGTTCGGCCCTTTTTCCTCCCCTCCTCCCTGTTCCCCTCTGTTTTCCTCCCCTCCTTGCCCTCTCCCTGCATCTCTTGTCTCCCTCCTCATTTCCCCTCTCCTGTTGTTATCTCCTCTCCTTTCTCCTCTCTCCCCTCCCTCCTCCCGTGTCGCCCGTCATTCCTCCGTCATTCCTCCCCCATGTGGATCCCTCCCTCCCTCCCAGAAGAAGTCTGTTTGTCCCCTCGGCTGCCATATTTCACCCCGGCCGAGGCGCTGTCACAGTTTTCCCTTCATTGTCTGGCGAACTGTCGTCTCCCCCTGGCGCTCTCCGGCAGGCTCCGGCTGTGTGAACCGGCTCTACGGCCCCGCTGGGACACATTATCAGCGCTAGCCTATTCGCACCGGCCAGTATTGTCACCAGGATTCCTTGAATAGCAATCACAGAGAGCGAAGAAATGTTACTGTAACAGTCAGTCTTTGTTGAGTTAGAGAAGGAAATGATTAGGCAACTGATTAATGATCTGTAATCTTGTATCAAGCTGGACGTCCAACTCCAATTCCCTCCTTTTTACCACATTACTCAGCTCTGTTCCTTTGTGGGTCTGCTGTGTTGGTTCGGCTTTGCTTGCTGCACAACGTTTGGCTGACGCCCGGGAGTAAAGGTTGAGTGCTGATTACCTCATCCTTACCTCACTGGTCCTGTGTCATACATGTGTGTGCATGTATGTGTGCGTGTGTGTGTGTGTGTGTGTGTGTGAGAGTCCCCTGGTCGACTTGTGCCCAGTCCCTTTCCTGACAGTGTTTCAAACACGCGGATGTATTTATTTTTCTGCCCTCCAGCAGTCATTGTGCCAGGGCATGCACCACGTTTCTGCAGATTTTAAAACAATAAATATGCGTTTTCCCTTGTGGAACGAGCCACTCTAATACACACAATCATGTGCTCTCAAGTGAATGAGGTACCGGCCGACTACAGTGTGAAAACAGTGGGTTTCTTAGTTCCTATAGAAATACTTGAGAGCCAACTTGAAAAGATTGGTTTCCGGGCCGTTCACTTCGCCTCAAGTCACTTTATGCTGTTGAGTTCTTATTTGTGTCACATTTTTGGGGGGGAAAGTGCCTTTTGATTACCAGACCGAGCTGCAAGAAATCCTAAACTCACCCTGTCCCGTCTCAATCTTGCTTAAATACAAGATTACATGAATAGCCTGATTGTTCCTCTCCATGCTCTTTGATCAGAGCGAGAGGTGGGTGGTCTTAACTGTACTAATACTTAGTCCAGACAATGGGAGGGAGGGTGTGTGTGTGTGTGTGTGTGCGTGCTTGTCGTTCTTATTCATATGATGCCTACTTGTTACCATGGTTATTATGTTAGTTGCCTCTGTACTTTCCATCAGTACCTCCTGCAAGAACAATTCCAGCTGTTCTGGTCCGGTCTTTTCCAGTCTGGACTGTCCACTCATTACTCAGTCTGAGCTCTGACTCTGACTGAATATATCTGGAATGTGTGTGTGTGTGTGTGTGTGTATATATATGTGTGTGTGTGTGTGTATGTGTGTGTGTGTGTGCCATCTTTAATTCTCTGCACAGAAAGGTATTGTTTTCCCTGTGCTGCGAATAGGTACAGTATGTGTCAGGGTCTGCGTAGTATGTGTGTGTGTAGAAACTGATGCTGCTTGAGCGGCCTGAGCGCTGTGAGTGTGTGTGCGTATGTGTGTGTGTGTGTGTGTGTGTGAGTAGGAGGTTGGTACGGGGGTCTAAATCCCTCCGCCCCCCTCAGATCAGGTATTGTTGGGGCTCCCTCGCCCCCCCAGACTCCCTGCAGGCAGGAGAGAGTGAGTTCAGTCTCAAGGCGTTTCCTGGCAAGAGAGAAGCATTTGTTCTCATGGGTCTTAAGGTTAGCAAATTAACTTTTGAAACCGTAGTTGTTGTGTTTTTGTTTTTTTGGAGAATATCCCCTAGTGGAAATCGAGCAAAGAGTCAGCATTTACTTTTCATGCTGCCAGACTTTTGTTCTCCGTTTTGTAATCTTGTAATTTGTGTTTGTAATATTTGTTGTTCTCCAAAGCTAGAAATACTAATTACAGTGACTTGCAGATACAGTGATTTACAGTCCTCCTAATGCTATTCATATTGAGTGTAAATATTTAGGTAAATGGACTGATGATGAATTTACTTTTAAGATCCATATTTATACCTTAAAAACTGAGAATGAATCTTAGCTTTCTCTATAGAAAAAAAAGTATTGTTTCCCTGTCTTCTGTAGACAGAAGATTGTGGAAGCAACTTACCTCTCTGTTTTAGACTGTGGAGATGTAATTTATAGACGTACAGTTGTCTTCACTCTTAACACCTGGACGCTGTTTGTAACTGGAGATGCTGGTACTCATTATATTTTCTATCAGAAAGTAGGCTGGCCCTTTATTTCTGTGTGAAGAGATCAGCATTTGTTTTTGTGTACTCAAAAATTCCCTCCAGACTGACTGCTGCTCCATGTTTCTTTGATTTGCACTGATCTGGGAACGACAGCTTTTAGATTTTGGGCTCCATGTACCTGGAACAGAGTGCAGCAAACCTGAAGCTTGATGCTTTGGTTGTGATTAGACAATTCAGGAATCTGATAAAGAACCTGATTGACTTTAAATGTGGATGTTTAATTGATTGTTTTAAAGGATAATTCAGGTCACAGTGACTGTTAAGCCCATTTTCCAATATGCCCTCTCTCCCTTCTAAAAATTCCCATTGCTATTATCAGAGAAACAATTATCATGACTTATTTCCCTACGTCTAGACACCATTCGGCTTTATTCAACCCCAGAAAATATTAAAACCAGATTTCTGAGATGACAAATTAAGTGTAGTAATCCATGGAGATGTGTGTGTCTAGTTAGGCCTCACTTAATAAAGCATTAAAAAGACTTTTTTTTTTTAATTAATGCATGCATTCAGAAAGCCCTCACTGGACAAACAAAAACGTTGGAACAAGGAAGTAGGCAAAACACTGTAGCTGCACAGCTCTATCATTTGGAACAATGTCAGACTCTGAAAATTAAAAATGTAAAAAATACTCTAAATGCTAACATGACTATGACTATGTCCGGCTAGTTTCTTCCTAAACTCTCACCTCAATCGTTGCTTACACTTTTTGTTCATACCAGAAGTCCCACCTCAGCCGGCACATCTCGCCAATCGCTAACGTCCTCTGTGGTAACATCTCGCCTCATCTCAAGCCTCTCAGCTGACGAAGAGAGTTTATCCACCTGAAAGCATTTCCTATGAAATGGATTTAGAATAAGGTGCTAAGTAAGTTTTATTCTTCGACATGTAGGTGCACCAATCAGTCGGACCTAATGATGATGAAAAGCTTGTGTCTTATCTGCTGCCAGACCCATTTCAAAATCTAGAAAAATATAGGTAAAATATAGGACTTCTAAAAAATCTTCTAGCTTCAGGTTTCCACAAAGAAAACACAGGAATTTCATAGGGGACAGAGGGCTTAACATTCACCATGGCTGGAATTATCCTTTAATAAATGCGGCACTCTTGGAAAAAGAGGGCTCCCATCCCTCAAGGTGTCTTCTGAGTATGAAATAAAGGTTAAATGAAAATTAAGGCTAATCAGCTATATTAATTCTAATGGTGCTGATGCAACGTTTCATTCCCATGGCCAGCTGCAAGGTTACATAAAGAAAAAGTCACCCTGGCCTGGTCTCTCCATGAGTTCCCAAACCTTGCTCTTCTCAATCAGGGTTGATTAGTGTAGAGATGCCGTTTTGATTGTTTTGTTTTGCAGATTTTTTTTTCACTCTGCATTGTTGATTTCCTAAGAATGCTGTGGTACATGTTTCCACTTCCAAGTATTGTTCCCTGGTAGTTTTAGTTTAATGGACACACACCATGCCAGGCCAGAGGAGGCCGAGGAGCCTCAGCTGTGTCATCGACAGCAGTATTACAAAAGGCGTTTGTGTTTGTGACTCTGTGTGTGTGTGTGTGTGTGTGTGTGTGTGTATATTATTGCATGTGGTTACCTGTTGCATGTAAGGCTGATCTCATACTGGACAGTGTTCGCCTCAATCCCCTCTTTTGTTTCTTTGCTCACTCCTTGTCAGCCATTTGTGTTCTTCAGATGCTGTTTGTCCAGGATGCGTTTCTCATTGCTTAGTGGGTGTTTTAGTTGTACTAATATTTTTGTGGGTTTGCTTGTGACAATGAGCAAATCAGGTGAAAATATTATTCCCTTGGCAGGTTGACGTGATAAAACGGTTGATCCCTGTAATGATGGGTTTGCACCCTGTTTCATTGTGATTGGAGGTTTTGGTTAGACCTGCTGTGTAATTTGCCAAAAACTGCTTAGCCATGTCTCCCACGACTTCTCCCTGAGTAATTATATCTATGTATAGACTTGCTGGTATGCTATATTTGGTTGGTCCTGACTGCTATATTTAATACCACTATGTCTAGAAGGGTACTGAGCCTTAAGAACACGTATACACTGTGAAAACATGTGCCTGGCATGATTCAACTGCACTTCATCAGCACTTCATTTCTTACCACTTTTATAGACGGACAGCATCAGCCTCCACCCTCATACTTATCATTACTGCCCAACATGAGGGAATATTTCCATAAACAGTACGTCATATTTGATCATGTGAGCCAGAAACCTAAGGCGATAAATCTCTGGCTTCCTTTTCTAATTAATAGTGAGGCAGAGTCTTGTGTGGCATTGTTTGTCTCTGGCCCTGACAGCACTGAGTGGACCTGGACAGCCAACCATAACAGCACAGACAGAGAAGGGGTGGGGGGGTGGGGGGGTGTATTATAGCCCAACAGGATGGTCATAAAATCAAAATGGCTCCCACTGCCAACATCTCAGTGCCAATGAAAATACACAACTGCAAGTGGGAGAAAGAGAGCCTGGTGTAACATTAGGGATTAAGGCCTACATTGTTTACACTAAATCAGCAGGAGACAACAGGGATTTAGAGTAGGCAGTGATTTTGACATCTGATCATCCCTGAGAGGTCTTGATTATAGGTGTCAGGCTGTGCTAAACACATGTTACGGAACAGAATAATTCAGGTAAATAGCCATTTGCAGCTTTCGGCTTAGCAAGGTCTGGAAACAGATGATGGCAGACAACGGACTATGACCAGATGTTGTTTCTGGATAGTTTATTGTTGGTAAAACATATTGCTTTGGAAGCAGTTTTGTCCTTTCAGCGAAATGCTTTGTCACAGTTAGTCATTGGACAGGTTGCTTCTTAATCGCAGTTTTTTCATCTTTTCCAGCTCCATGTTTTTCATATTTTTCATTTTTATCACACTTTTCTCAGAATTTATCTCCGCTTTCCTCTATTCATGTTACTGGATTTGTTGTTTGTTTCATTTTTCCTGCCATTGTTTCAGATATGTTTATTTTCCCACTGTGTGCAATGTTTCCCAAAATTCTCTATGCTCTGCCCCACCAAAGTGATGTTTATCCAGTCGCCATGTTAGACGGATCTGTAAATTGTGTGTGTGTGTAAGAGAGGGGCTCTGGTCCTATGTCACGCTCTCCTCTGAGTCCTGCAAAGTCTGTTTGTTTTTAGATCTGCCCCGCAACAATACCCGACTCTCCCCACACACACTATCTCACACACACTGTGCTCGGAGCTCACTGAGAAAACAAGCGACAGCCATAACAAGGGCTCAAACAGTAGCCCGCTCTATAGGAAAACCTGCTCTCACTTCCCAGGCTCCTGGCTGACTCACCACTGTCCTTTTTTATACGCGACATGAAAGTCCCCAAAAAAGTCAGGAAAACAACACTTGACATTTTTTGGCCCCGTTACATAAGACTACATTGTGAATTTAAAATTTTGCTCTTGGGAAAACAAAAGGAAAATGCAGCTTTGATGTTTAGAATAATAAATACCCACATCTGTCCCCTAGATACCGGTGAAGAAACAATTTACAACAAAGGCGCTTTCTTCACCGGTGGGCCTCCGAATAAAGGAGGGTGAGAACTTCTAACTCTCTTAGAACTTTAACACACACACACACACACACACACACACCCCCACACACACACCATTATTATTTTTCACCTGCCTACCCTTTCTGTCTCGCCCCTCTTTTCCTCCATGGGGTACTTTAATTAAATGTGCTGCTGCAATAACAGGTGCTCGCCCACTTCCTCCTCTTAGTCTAGTTATTATTCTCTTACTTTTCATTTTTGGGTCAGAGCTGCAGTTTGTTCATACAGCTCAAAGGTTACTAAAAATGTAGATATTTATTTATTCACTGAAATTACCAAATCTGTGCCCCGTTGGAATCAAGTAGAAGTTGTGCAAGCAGCAAGAATGCGTTTTCAGGAGTAAGGGGCTGTTATCAAGGCTTACACATGCATATTTTCAGTTTAAGAGAAATCCTTTGTGAAATAACAGAGAGGATATTATAATAATTAGATGAGGAGAATAATAGATGGTTGATTTATTGGGCAGTTTGAGCAGATTACACCTTGTAGAAAGCCAAGCTGAGCCTCAGACAGTATCTGCAGTGAAAGTTGAGGAGTCATGTTTGTCTTGTGCGGTGGGATGTCAGGAGTTCATGTTGAGGTCGTGAACCCTGCCGACTCAGGCTCACCCTCTGCTCCCATGTTTTCTTCTCCTAGATCCTGGATGAGATCGCGGAGCACGGGATCAAAATCTACCAACTACCTGACGCTGACTCTGATGAAGACGAGGAGTTCAAGGAGCAGACCAGAGTCCTCAAGGTGAGAGAGGGATGCACAACCTGCTGCTAGTTTGGTGTTTCCATCTGCTGGCTTAGTGATAGACACCGTTCTCTCCCCTCCTTCCCTCCACTGCCTGCTCCCCCCCTCTGATACCTTTATTTTCCATATCTGTTTCCGTGTCCCTCCCTCCGTCTCTGTTTCTCTCCGGGGATCCTCCACCCTTTATCTCCCTCTCCCAGGCGAGCATTCCCTTTGCTGTGATTGGCTCCAACCAGCTGATCGAGGTTAAGGGGAAGAAGATCCGCGGCCGTCTTTACCCCTGGGGAGTGGTGGAGGTGGAGAACCCCGAGCACAACGACTTCCTCAAACTGCGCACCATGCTTGTGTGAGTGTCCCTGGCAATAAAACTGCTTCAGAAATTGGATTTTGGGAAGGAAAGTCCCTACAAAAAAAAAGCTGAACCGCTGCCTTTTTAAAGCTGGCTGTAAATGTCCACTATAGGCTATCTTTGGAAAAGTCTTTGGAAAATCTCTACTGCCTCCTAGTGTTGGAAGACAGGATTGTGTGTCTGATGTTTTTTTTTTTTTTTTTGCAGGACCCACATGCAAGACCTCCAGGAGGTAACTCAGGACCTGCACTACGAGAACTTCCGCTCCGAGAGGCTGAAGAGAGCTGGCAGGTGAGACGTTTATTTTTTTAAATGTTTTTTCTGTGAATCGAACAGCGGATGAGCTGCTGTATCTGCACCAATGTCAGTAATCTGTAACTAATGTGTTTTCTGTCTCTACAGAGCTGTGGAGGAGGATGTGGTGGATAAGGACCAGATCCTGCTACAGAAAGAGGCTGAGGTGAGAACGCACACACCTACACACACGCTCTCTCTCACTCACACGCACGCACACACACACACACACACACACACACACACACACACACACACACACACACTTCAAGCTCAAACCAATATTATTAACAATTTTAATTCTTTAAGTATGTTTATATTTTATCAAGGGAGAGACAAAAGTATGGTTTATTTCCATCCCCACCATCTTTATATCCATTGTTTACCTTCTGAGCCGTGGAGCCTGCACTTGTCATTAGGTTTTAAACTGTTTCCTGGCTGCTCTTGATTGGCCTGTTTGCGTTACTAGGGCAATGTATAGTAGTGACTGGGTGGGGTGTAATCAGAGCTGTTTGTAAACACCGATGCCCAGCAAGGATATGACATCACTTCCTGCCTGGATGTTCTGGCCTAGTTTTATGGTGGGAATGACCTCAGTAATGTAAAGAGCAAAGCTGCAGGAATGGGTGGGTTTGTGTGATCTGTTTCCTTACATGATGTCAGGTTTTGGGTGGGTGGATTATATAAATTACTGTGTTCAGGGCTTAGATTTGGTTGCTTACCACTAATATGCTCTTGCATGTCGATGATCTTTTCAATCAGTCTATCTCTAACCTGAATTCAGCTACAAAGAAGCTCTGGAATACCAGAGGAGCTTTGCCTTTTGGTTGTTTAGAAACAACTTGATTGTTCAGAGCAGCCAGATACACCTGACACTACATCAGTTGTCCATCTTAAATAGACATGTTCAGCCTTTTCCAGACACATAAGACCCACTAAAAGACTGAAAACTGAAAATAATGCCATTGCATTGGTGTGAAAACCTGGAAGTTCCACCATCAGCCACTAGGTGGAGATACACATTAAAGAACAGCACATGGCTGTTGATTATTAAACAGTATCTGACTGGTGTTAGGAATTAAGTTCAACACACTATTTTGTGTGTTAATGAGTAACTTAACATTGTTGCTTGTTTTTTCAATTCATTTAATCAGCTAATTTTCAAATTAGCCAGTTGTTACTTTCAAACAAAGTTGTTTACTTTTTCGTTATTTATTTTTGGCATCGATTTTATCTACTGCTGTTACAACAATGCTCTGATGAGTAATTCATATGCACTGAAGCATGTTAAATTACACTTACGTTTTACAAAACAATGACAAGGAGCCCCTGCAAAAAGTCAAGTCAAGCCATCTCCTGTGGGGGTGATATTTGGCAACGTCTTTGGTGCTCAGCGGTCATTGCTCTGGTGTTTTTACACTTCCCAGAGATCACTTGGCAATCAAACAGTGTGTCCAGTACTGTGACGTCTTTTTCCTTGGATTTTCTGTTGATCAAGTTTGAGTTTCTGTAGGTGGCACTCTTTTCTTTGTCTGTTTTGATTTATTCCAAACAAACTGTTTCTGCTGCCAGAGGATTTTCCCCTGAAAACAGCTACCCTCCACTGGGGTTTTTAGCAAATGTAAAACTTTGATGATTGGCAATAGAGATGAAGAAAACGGAAATTTATTTATATGGAAAAGGTCACAGGTTATTACTTTAAAACTAATACTCTCCAAAACTGATTGTGATCCTTTCTTCTTCTTTTTTTTTTTAATTTACTCCCTGTAGCTGAGACGCATGCAAGAGATGATTGCTCAGATGCAGGCACAGATGAAGATGAAAGGGGACGAGTGAAAAGGTTGGAGCAGAAGGGAAGCATGGGGTTCTGCCCCCTCCACCCCCCCCAACCCCCCTCGTCCTGCTCTGAATCCATCCCTCCCTGCCGCCACGCCTTCAGTTCCCACCCGTGACCCCAGGTATCCAGGAACAGTGTGGCCTGCACCATTATCCACATACCTCTGCACTCCTCCCCCTTTCCCTTTCCTCCAAACATCCATCCATCAGCTGTTCAGGAGCGCCGCGTCGACGTTTTCTCCTCTGTATCACAACACTTCGCTCAAGTCAATGAATCGACTCTCACTGTTTGTCCTGTTTCGTGTGTCCTAGTTTGCTGTGTGGGATCGGACAGGATTAGAATAAGGGTGATCATGAAAATGTTTGGATACTGGATGATCACCATTGATGTATATATATATATTATTTGGTCTTTGGTCTTAAATTATGTTCCACAGAGCTGCCAGTGATAACGGTACTAAGGGTCAGAGATTTTTGCGGTCAGCACTAACATGTTTACAAAAATGTTTGTAGGTATTGTTTGTTTTGTTTAAGTCCTGGCGTTAGTTGGTGAAGCGTCCTTCAGATGCTACAATTTACAGTTTATTTACAGCACTATATCTAAAAAGTAATGACTGTTCATCATGTTTTGAAAAACATTTTAATTATCCTCAAAATATATATAACTGTGTGCTTCTCATCTTTTGTCTATTGGCCTCTGAAATAATTCCATAACCAAACACCTTTTCCTCTTAATGGATTCAGACCTTTGGTGCTTCTCTGTCAGTTTGATCAGACAAGGTTAATGTGAGCTGAATACTCTTTGTTCCAGTTTTATAATGCTATTAGTATAAAAATCACCATTGAGAGGTATGTGCGGACTGTCGGTTATTAATGAGGGAATCTGTGTCCTTGTCTAGAGGAATGAGGAATTCTTATGAGTCTGGAATTCCTGATAAATAAAATATTTGTCCTTGTTTGTGTTCAGCCCTAAATCTTTAAGTGGGTTTGGTTGGTAGGCTATTATTTATAGGTCAACAAACTATAAAAAGTAATAAAGACAAACAAGCAGAATAAAAGATGGTTAGATGGAGCTCAGATTGTGAGGGTTAAAAGTCAGCTCCTATATTTCGGTTATGGCTGTGCTAAATGAAAATCACCTCTGTCCTGAGTGATCCAGCTCATATAGGATCACATTAAAGCTGAATAAAAGTGCCATGTTGTTGTTATGTTGTATTTATCAATGAGTACTGCATGAAACTTGCTGCCAGTGCCATTCCACTTCTACAGACTGAAAACTAACCAAATGATCACGTCAAATATCTACATACATACGTGTCCTTATTTGCTTCACTGATGTCATTTCAAGTGTAATATTCCATTTGTACACTACAGGAGCAGTTTTGGAGGTTTTTGCCTATTTGGCACCAAGCTCTGTGAGTCATTTTCTTTCATCATATATGGGCTTTCCTGTCTCTTTTTCACCTGTCTTTTTTAAAAACAGAATATTACAATATGCAACTGTTGTTTGTGTTATGCCAGCCTGCTCCTGTTACCAGCAAACTAAACATCCTAACTGTTATGTGTGTTCAGTAGTGCCATTTACTGTGCAGTCATTGGTGTGACATTGGCATTATTTTGTTCTTCTATCTGTCCTTTGCTCTTATATGCAACTTTGTCTGTTGAACTTATTAAGACAGACAGTATTAACCATAAGTCAGTAGAGACTTGTTTTTAGGTGTCTCCATTTTTTGTTTTTGTATTTCTTGCTGAAATAAAGTTTCTTTAGAGGCACAAGTTGTCATTTGTTCATTCAAATGGTAGACTGACATAATTTGGGGGGTTTGAAAGATTTGTGGCAACTAAACCCTCAGTACGCCTGTATTGAGTTAAAGATGTCTACCTTGTTGTCTGGTGGCAATTTTCTCAAGAAAAATATTTTATCATTTGATATTCCATGTATTCCTCAAAATTCTTGTCTGTTACCTCTTACCCATGTAAATTTATCTTCAGTGCATTTTCAGAGAATTGTTTTTGTATTGACCCCCCAAGTTTCCATGAGCACGGTCACAAAGAGCCTCATTCTTTTTAATGTAAAACACTAGATACTATATATGGCCTGTAGTGTATGTAGTGTGTCACATGGTCACATTGACTCATAGCTATTTGCATAATGTTCATAGGATGTGTGAATATGTCTGAGCAAAAATTTGTACTGCTGACACTAAAGCTGTGTGTGTACACACAGCACTGAGTGAGTTTTATCACAGACTTAAAAAGACTGCAGCAGTTATGGGAATCTTTCTACAAAACCATATTTACATCTTATCGTTGGATCGTTTCCTTACTTTTTTCATGAAATATATAAAAACGTTGCAACCTTTTGCCCTATACTCTGAATTTTCTTCAATACTAAAAAGTATGTTGCATTCACATACTATTGGCAATTAAAAAAACTGCTTCAAAATTGTATTCAGGTTCATGCAGATATCACTGTTATGGTCAAATAATGCATTTAAAAACTAAAATAAAAGCAGTTCAGTAAAAGAGGGGGGCAGAACAGTTTGTTTCTGAGGGATAAATAAACCCCGCTGAAACATGACAAATAACATATAACATAATTCTAATGCAAACATTATGTCATAAAGATGAAAGGCCTTCTTAATAAATTCCACTGATTTCAGTGAGGGTCATTGTGAGCCTGCCCTGTGACGTCATGCATTCTAGGGTTAACAGCATCTGACATGTGGACCGGGACTGGCTGAGCCTGCATACCATATAGTGAGGAGGAGGGACTTGACGCTGTCAGCTCACCCCGCCCCCCCTGCTTTCGGCCCGTGCTTTAGAGCGGCTGCTGTCTCTGAGCCGTCGGTTCGGTAAATCGAGGGAGGAGAGCAGTTAACATGACGAGCAGCATCAGGTACAAAAGTCGGATCCCGATTAAAACAGGTGAGGATGATTAAAGGATTTTTTTTATTGTCATATGCATAGCCTGATTGAGAGTCAATGTAATGATTGCTTCATGTCCCCCCCCCTCTCTCTCTCTTATTCCCTGGGCGTCGCTCTGCATCCCTGCACCTGCGCCTCCTCCCATCCATCCTGTAATGGCCAATAGATGATACCACGGAGGTAAGAGAAATCATCAAATCTCTTATTTGATCATTTTTGGTAATGTTGAATTGTCATTCTCACTATATAGCATTGTCCGAAACCTTAGCCGCACGCAGCACGACCTCGATAGCAGCAACAACAGCAATGCCACGAGATTCTCAATGCTCATGTTTTAAAATCGCGTATTTTGGCATTTTTCGATGTGCGCGTCTCGCAGAGCCCCAGGTTTTTAACCTATCCTGCGCTGCGCACCGTTTGGATGATGCTCCGAGTGCAGCCATGGTGATCATCATCACACTGACGAGAGGATTAGATTTCATTTTTAGACGCATACGGAGCAGGCCGGCTTCAGCAGCGCTGGCACTGAGGAGGCGTCAGCAACATGGTACCCAAGGGCTGCATCCTCCATCCTCTCATCCGGCAGCCCAGTGACCTGCTTCCATTAGAATGAACGATTATTGGTCAGACCAAAGTGAAGCACTGAGTCATCTGACGGACTGACCTTATTGTCAGCGTCACCTCCAGCAGCACTTCAGATCACATTGTGCTCCTGTTGTTACCTCTAGTGAACCCATCCTCCACTTTATAAACACAGCGGCCTCGTGAGCCTGCAGGGGAGGTCGCACTTCACTTTAACACCGTCTCCGATGACCATGCTCCTCCTACTCTGCCTCCTGCTGTGGTGTTTGATAACAGATAGGGGCATTTGCATGTATATTATGGCGTGGATGTGCTTTCATTTTTTAAGGTTGGCTGATTCAGCGAACCCCATCTTTAATAGACATAGAATAATATCCATCAACAGCATGACTCAAGTGGGCCATTCAAGCCACAAACATGCTTGATATTCAGATTTAAACTGGAAAAATAATGAGAGGGGAACAATGCAAAAAGAACACTATTATTACTAATTCAAGCTAACAGCCACAAAGATAAAAATACATATATAGTCCATTGAACAATAAATATGCCTCTACAATGCATGCACACTATAAGCATAAATATATGCATATGCCTGCATGTGCATGTACACATTTTCTTCTTTGCACCTTTGCACCTGCTTCAAAGAATCAGAATCAAAATCAGAATCAAATTAGTTTTATTAGCCAAGTTGCACATACAAGGAATCAGACTTAGTGGGTTGCTCTCATAGGTCACATTAAACATAAAACAACACAAAATATAAAAGTAAGCTAGTATATAAAGAAAGTAGTATATAAGAGTAAATAGTATATAAAAAGTATAAATAGTATATAAAACAATAAAAACAAGAAATCTAAAAAAATAGGTCTCTTATCTCTACAGTATGCACATGCTTCTCTGTAGTCTTTAGTGTTCTTTTTATATTAGAAGTGGTTTCCATCTTCTTATTTTCCTAGTATTCCTCCTCCTTGGGAGCCTTTGTGCCTCTCCACGCCCCTCATGGCTGTGAGATATAAGCTGGTCAGGTTGCAGACAGATTTGCCCTCTACCAGAATTAACAATTGGAGTCGGACCAAATCCAGTGGTTGGAAACACTGGTGTCACATGGAATCACCGCCACACTGCACAAGCTTATGAGCAGATTGCTGAAAAACCTGGATTAATATGGCTGCTACAGTGTAGTCTGTTTACAGATGTACAGTATGTGCAGAAACGACCATTTCCCAGTGAAAATAACAAGATCATGATCAAAATAACTGCTGAGTTTTACTCCTCATATAAATCCCAATCTACTCACACATTTCCAGACATTTCCAGAGGCTCAACATTTACAACAGTACACAGTATTACTATAATAATAGTAATTGTTTTTTTGAACACCTTGTGAGTTTTGCTGCTGGCTGTCATCCATTCTTTACTCCCACATACACTACTGCATCTGTCTCTGTTGGGAAAAATATCTTGTATTGTGGCCCAGCCAGGCTGTGGAGGAGGTGGGAGAGAGCTGGGAAGCATGAGAGAGACCATCCTGTTCATGATGCTTGGAGTGACTAACTGAATGTTGAGATTGTGTTGCAGAGAAGGAGAATTGCAATTGATAATCAATCCTAAATCAATCCTTTTATAACACCCTCTGAATTCCCTCCCTCTTCCTCTCCTCTCATCTTCCTCTTTCCATATCTGCCTCCCTCAATCTTTTCCTCACTCCTTTGGTCCCCCCCCCCCCTCCCTCACATTGCCTAAACGTTCCTGTCACTTCATATGATGTTGCGTTGCCAGGCAACAGAGTTTAAAAAAAAAAAATCCATTTTCATCACTTGATGCAAAGGAACGGACAACACTATCTGACCTACTCACAATCCCATGTGGTGATTGCTCAGTGTGGGCAGAGGTTCACTGGTGAAAGTGTTCATCACAGACCAGAGAGAACAGCTGATACAGAATTCATAATGGCTGTTTCTACTACAGTTGGCTGTGATATGACGCCTTGATAGATAACGGGCCAAACATAGACAACGTGATATTTCCAATGCTGATACAATGGAGTTTGATTGCAGAATTTTTTTCAGCTATCTAAAATATGAACGGTAAATGTCGGGTTTTAGTGTCAGTCCCTCATAATCAAAGAGCGAGGGTTTCTTTCTAGTCTCTCCATTTTGCACCAACGTTCAACAATCATACAGGGAGAAATACATCGTTAAAGAGGCAGAGAGACCAGTTTCTCCACCGACAGAAGCCTCAATACACCAGAATGCAATGCAGCCACAAAACGTGTTGCTGCTTTTATTGCTATTTTATCGCTATAACAAGTTCACACCTGTTCTCTGCAGGTTGTGAAAAGTCATTCTGGAAAATGCAGGAAATCACTAACTGAAGTAGAAGTAGACGATGAGGGAAAGTGGGTACAACAAAAAAGTAAATTACAACACTTCATCGCAAAATAACTCCTGGTAAACATTGAACATCAGATTGATAATATATAACAGAGTATAGGAGGGTGGAAATTTCCTTTAATATCTATCAGTGCTTGATTTGAAGGAGCATGTTTGAGAAAGGGATTCACTTCAATGCTCACATCTATCTGAACACCTTGTATCTCTAAACCTTGTTGTCACTGCTGTCTGGAACTTCATAATTGCAAAAATAACTGTAATAACTGTAAAAACAGGTCAGCAGTCATATTATAGACATGATTTCTCTCTGGAGAGCCGAGCAGAGTAGCAGATGCTGGTTCAGATGCATTTGCGTCCGTGCATGTGTGTCCTGCATTCAGTCTTGACCATCTCCAACTTCCCCCACCTCCACACATCCACCCACTCACTCTCTCTCTGTCTTAAACACACACACACGCACAAACTCTCGCTGCCACAGATGGGACTCCTGACCCTCACCCACTCTCAGTGAAGACCAGCTGCGGAGCTGGGATAGGCGTATCTGGGGGTCGTGGGTGGGTGGGGGGCTATTGAAACTGGGGAACCCCCTGGGGCTCCTGCTCTCAGTAGAAAGAGAGATGTGGTAAGAAAGTGGTAAAAAGAGAAACAGAGAAGGGTTGATTCAAGAAGGCAGCAACTGGCCCTCTGCTAATATGTTACTTTTATTCTTGAACTTCTTTGATTACCATTTACCATACTAAATAGCTAGCTAGCTAGCTAGGTAGGTAGGTAGGTAGGTAGGTAGATAGATAGATAGATAGATAGATAGCCTAGATAGATAGATAGTTGTCACGACAGCAGCACACTTAAAACACAATAAACTACATACCAAACACAAAGCAAATAAAAGTAAAAACACTATATTTGCCCCCCTGTACAGTCCTCTGTCCTATTAACATATCAAAATGACAGTAATCATAATAAACTAAATGCTGTGACCCCACAATATATAAAAGACATGCATGCTATAGTTATTTTTCACTGAATGACTCCACCCTTCCAATGTTTAGCAAACTCTGTCACCTGTGTGTGTGTGTGTGTGTGTGTGTGTGTGTGTGTGTGTGTGTATGTGTGTGTGTGTGTGTATGTGTGTGTGTGTGTGTGTGTGTGTGTGTGTGTGTGTGTGCGCGCGCATGTGTGTTCCTGTCCCTGCAAGATTTCTTTGGAGTGTTTTTCTCTGTGACGGTTGGCGTTCCTATCTGAGTTCAGGTTGTTTGTTGCCCTGCAGTCTTTTCACTGGCAGATACCTTCATTCAGTCATCCAGAAAACATCCATGTAATGCCAATGATCCAGTAGAACTTGTGGCTGTGTATTGTGTGTGTGTTGTCTGTGTGTGTGTGTTGTCTGTGTGTGTGTGTGTGTGTGTGTGTGTGTGTGTGTGTGTCTTATACCAAAAGTGAGTCATCTTTTTCCTTATCATGCCCTTAGGTTTTATACACTACACTGCATTGCTTACCATGCCTCAGATATGTGATTCAAAAAGCTTTTGGAAAATAACCCAAGGCTGACCCAGATAGCAGGATTCTTAAAAAAAAAAAAGTATTTGGTCGACCTTGATATGTTTGGGATTATAAGTTATTTCGAAAGAGGGATAAGGATTCTGAGCAATAATCCAATGAAATGAATGAGGAGAATTAAGATTATTTCTGTAACCGTTCTCTGTGTAATAAACTGTAACAAGATTAAGAGTCTAACAGCCCCATGACACTGAATTTTGTGGAAGCGGCCTAAATAATAAGCACCATCAAATCAGAGCTTGTGTTCTTTCTCATTCCTTTACTTAGTTTGTTTATTTGACAGGGACAGCGCTCAATATAACATATTGCTCCAGAGTAGAGCCAGAGGCTTATTTGCATCTGTAATCCTTGGGCAGGAGCCATCAGCACATTAAAATAAAAAGCACAATAAACTAATACACTATACAACACATTCTGTTGCAGAACTACCAAGCGTACTCTGTTTCTGTGATGAAACACTTCTCTCCCTCTACTATGTTTCCCTGATAATATCCAGGTGACTGAATCCCTCTGCTAAGTGGACAGAGATGCTAGATGCTAGACTAGCCACGCTCCCACAAGAGCCCATTGTCGTTGAATGGGCAGATGCTAAAACTAGGCTAAGTTAGCCAAGTGTCCCTCAGTGGAGTAATCTATTGTTGCCGGAGCAATTACATGCTGTTAGATTAGCATGTTAAAGAGCCAAGCGTACAGAGGCCTCTGCATCTCCAAGGAGAGCAAACATGACAGGGAGGGGGAGGGGGAGGCTGGGGGAGTTCAGGGTCCATCTTTATGTTTCTTGGTGGTTTTTACTCCCTTCCATCTCCTCCGCCTCTGTCTCACCCGCCCCCACCGTTCCTGTCTCCCCTTATCTCTCCCTGGTCTCCCTCTTGCCCTCCCCTACCTTGCCTGTCGGCCCATGCACCGTCAGATGGCCCGTAAACCATTAGGGGAAGCATTCAGGGTTAATGGTGTGAAAGCGTCAGCTGGATGGCTGTGAGACGTAGAGATGTCATCAGTAAAGGTCACTGCTACATCACTGGCCGTCTGGCTGCTTCACAGTCTGTGTCTGTGTTTTCATGTCTCTGTCACAGAGAGCGGACAGTAGCCTCTTTGGACTGCTGGGCGAAGGAGAGTGATGTGTGCACTGCTGGCATCATCTCATTTGGATTCTGTATTTGTGTGTGTGTGTGTGTGTGTGTGTGTGTGTGTGTGTGTGTGTGCGCGCCCTGGTAATTGCCGTGGAGTTAACTGCGGTGGCCTTTTGAGAGTTGTTTCCTCTAAGGCCACAACATTGTATGACTGAGAGGAAGAGAGAAGTGGTGCCTGCTGATTGAGTGGCTGATATTTGGATTGTTGCCTTTGCAGCCCCGTCAACAGACAAACGGACAAACAAACAAACAAACACACAAGTCATGGAGCCAACTTCACTTTCTGTTCTCATATGAAAGACCAATTTTATGACAGAGACTATTGAGAATGGTGGGGAACAGAAGAAAGAAACTGTTCCCTGCTCCCACTTCATGTTGTGAAAAGAACATAAAACTTTGGAAAACATGGAAACACAGATTTCAATTTATGTCTAGATGCTGATCCTGTGTGTTTGGATAAAGCCGTTCACCAAATGGCACATGTTACATACAAACAGTTGCTGCTTTTTGAGGTTTGCTAAAAGTCAAACGAGGTCAAGTTGCCCCACACAGCCTCCTGCTCAGCGGTTCCCGTCATTAGTTCCGACTAATGGTTTGTCCTTTATGTCCCTCTGCACCTGCCGTACACCCTACCTTACCTCTCCTCCTGTGTTTGATCAGCTGGAAGTGGCCAGAGAGGTGAAGCCGAGTCACGACTTCAGCCAAGTCGCCCCACAACAGCAGCAATGAGTTGGTGTTATCATCTTACAATATACCATTACATAACCCCGCTGTATTGGCAAAATATTATGTTCTGTGCACTTTTTTGCCAGATGGAATAGTCAGTTCCCAGCTAAATACTTTATTTTGCATGGTAGGAGTCTAGATGCAACGTCAGACATATTTCCTGTTCTGGTTGATCCAGACAGACAGACAGTGATGAATGGAGATGATTATCCTCTGCGTACTTCTTTTTGATATTTCATCGACTTGGCAGCAGGTAGAACAAACTCTGGGTGTGTGTGAGTGAGGTAATGAGTGATTGAATCTGTCCCTGTCTGCCTGTTCATCTGCATGTGTGTGTATGTGTGTGTGTGTGTGTAACTCATTGTGCTATTGCCTATATGGGAGGGACAGCTGGTCACTGAGAAAGACAGGGGGGGTTTAGCCGAGGGCCATTGTAATGCCATTTCAAGACATCTGTTCTTTTCTTCTATTCAGATGAACTCTCGCACCCCCACAACCCTTAACACACACACACACACACACACACACACACACACACACACACACACACACACACACACACACACTCAGTGATCTCTCACTCTCTCTACTATGACATAAAGTCTCCATGAAATGAACTCCCATTACTTTTACTTCCTGGAAAACTGAGTATATTTCATGGTGACCTCATGCTGCAGTAGTAGTATTTTTGAACGATCCCGCCCCTCTGCCCCTCCCATCAAATGAAATTGTCTTTCTCTGCCTGACTCATATTCCATTGGTTTAGACTTTTAAATGATCCCTCACTGCATCATGTCCCGCCCCAACATCCTGCATCAAATCCAGTAAGCGAAGGTGCCGTTTCACGGGTTCTTTAAACCCTTCATCTCGCTCTACATACACTCCATCCTGCTCCACCACATGTTCGCTCCATTCATCTTTACTTTCCTCTTCTTCTCTCCTCCTGTGTGATGACAGTCTTGAACGACACGGCACTCGCTGACATTTCGGTTTGTATCCGAGCCAAAAAAGCAGGATGTTCCTCCTTTCCAGAAGTACTAATAGGCTCAGACCAGGGACTAGTCCGCATACTTGAGCTGGTTCTCCTCAGTCCTGCACCCACTGTCTCTTTCTGTCTCCCTCCTGTGGTTTGGAGTGGGATTACAATATCTGTACGTGGCATCACCATGGGGTGTGCCTACAAGGGGGAAAAAAAGCTTGCTTGCTTCTTTTATTTCAAAGAGCAATCACTCGATCTAAACTCTGCTCCCCACATCAGTTATGAGTGGGACACACCCTTATGTACCCACACACACACACGCTTACACACACCACCACATCTGGAAACAATTGACTCCAACCTCTGCCATGAGAAGGGCCTCCTTTCTTCACCTCTACATACACACACACACACACACACTCCTGAACTAACCGTCGCACCAGTGGAGTTGACAGTGAAGTCAGTGTCGGTTTGAATACCGTGCAGTCTCGACGAAGGCTGAGTAGTCTCTATTCAACTCTGAGACATACACACACACACACACAGCACTCAGGGTATTTGACACTAAATGTATGGATTGACAAGTTCATTTACCTGATAATCTCTCTTACTCCACATGTCTGTACATGCGGCGTATGGAGCCATTTGTGTCTTTATCTTGTTTGTTCTGAGCTATGCCATAGCTTTTGTCACGGTCATGTTCAAACAGGTTCTTTTTGTTTCACATCTTTTTACAATGAAGTCAACAAGGGTCCACACAGTCTGTCTGTCTGTCTGTCTGTCTGGCTGAGCTGATGGTAATTTCTCAATCCAATGTTTTTATTTCTCAACTGGCGGAGCTGGGGGAGGGAATACAGGGTGAATGAATGAGTTTCTTTTAGACCTTCGCTTTCCCCCTCCATCCCTTCCTTGTTTCCTCCCTCAAATTGCTACCTCTTACTACCTCACTCCTTACTCTCTCTCTCTCTCTCTGTCTCTCTCTCTCCATCTCCCTCCCTCTCTGTAAGAGAATTCCTCTCTACCTGTCTGAACAGGGAGCGTTGGACCGCTGTAGGGCAGAGGAAAGAAGGAGGGAGGGAAAGGAAAGAAAAGAAGGGAAGTAAGAGGAGGAAAGTAGGAGGAACAAAGGCACGTATAAAAGAGTGCAAGCAGGAAAGAGGTGTGTTGGACTCAATTTGGGAAGTGATAGGGGGAGAGGAGTTTGCGTCCCAGAGAGGAGTTTGAGTCCCGGAGACTTTTCAAGGTTGCTGTGTTGCTTTCCCTGCTACGCGTTTCACTTTCTGAGACCGTAGCTATTTTTGTCCGTTGGTGTTGGTGCGGTTTAGTATGGATGCCATCATGCTTCAAGAGAAACTGGTGGAACGCTTGCTGTGCCCACGAGTGAGAACTGCCAGACAGAAGGTAAAGAATGAAATTACTGGGAAAGGAATGGGCGAACAATAGACAGAGAGAGTGGTGAAATTAACTAACACAGAGGGGGAGAAAAGAGCATAAGAAAGAAAGAAAGAATTCAGGATAAAGCTAGACAAGCTAGACAAAGTATCTCATGGATTAGTTTGTGCATGCAAACAAGAATCCCTCACACCTGAAGACATACTGTCAGCATCAGTAGTATTGTCTCATGCCTTGGTATCGAGGTGTTCAGGTTATGTTGTTGTGTTCAGTGTCTTATGGTGATGTAGTGACAGCTTTACTGGTGAAATGATTTGTGCCAAGAGACGTTTGTTCCCTCACACCCTGTTCACATCAAATTTTTGTATGATTAGTCATTGATTTATCTGTAGCTTTCCTCATTCTCACTCTGTGGCTCTGGCAAGTGCCTCTTACACAGCCTGTGGTTTATGTGTGTGTGTGTGTGTGTATGTGTGTGTGTGTGTGTAAATGCAATCCTCACCCGAGGGGCCGTCGGAAATGCCTATGACAAGTTATGACAGCTTATAAGGACACCGACTGTGTGTTTGGCTTGTGTGTTTGGAGAGTAAAAAGGGCTTTTCAGGTCTATTCAATGTAGCTTCTGTCTGTGTGTGAATGGCCCCTGCACTCCGGCAGCCTGCGGCCGACTTGCCTTGTGTGTGTATTTATATCTACGCATGTCAGTGGGCTCAGATTGGGCAACAGAGCAAGGATGACATTCTGCCAGACGCAGAGCAAACCTACCGGACTGAGAGCTACAGTCTGGTACAGTCAGAGACTGGTATCCTGTGGTTCTGTGTGTGTGTGTGTGTGTGTGTGTGTGTGTGTGCGTGCGTATGTGTGTGCGTATGTGTGTGTGGGATTTAGTGGAAAATCTTAGACCCTAGTTATTCTCAGCAGCTCAGTGGAATGCTATGCACGTGTTTTTCCGTTCAGTTGTAGATTTTCTGCATTATACAACCTGTCCGTCTGTTGTGATTTTGTTGCTTTAGGAGCTGCCAGATCTATTTTGTCGTCACATTAGAAACCCTCTTTTTTTGTTTTTGTGTGATTGATGGGCCACTCAGCACCTGATGATATCAGTACTCACTTTTACTCTTTTGCTCTTTTAGTATTTTATGCATTTCCTACACATTCTTCAACAAAACATTCATCAATACTTAGCACCCTCCTCTTTCCTCTTTCCCTATTTCTCTGTTCTAGGAGAAACAGTATGTGGGTTTTGCCACCCTGCCCAACCAGGTCCACAGGAAGTCTGTGAAGAAGGGATTTGACTTCACTCTCATGGTGGCAGGTCAGTTTGTAGTTGATGATGCAAACATGACAGAAATGTATGTTGATTGTTGTTGGTAATGTTGCCTTTTGACTGTGTTTAGGTTGTTAGGATATGCATTTTGTAACTCTCCTTCTCTCTCTGTCTGTGTTGCAGGAGAGTCTGGGATGGGTAAATCCACTCTGGTCAACAGCCTGTTCCTCACAGACCTCTATAAAGACAGGAAGTTACTTAATGCTGAGGGTGGGTGTTCTCACTATATTAGTTATATTTAATACACTGCAGATAGTCCTGCTGGGCTACTTTTTGGCAGAAGCTTGTAAATTACTTTAGCTTGTAATCAAACACTTTTAAATCAAATTTCATGTTAGATGATTAATTAATGTCTTTGGTAAGTAACTCTGTAGTAAGTGGGATAATGTACATCGATTTCTTTACAAAATAAGCCTCTTGTGGGTGATCAATACCTTCCGATAATGACCGGCTTACTGTACATTATCCCTTACTTATGCTGTCTATCTATCATTATGCACAATGTCAGTTTCAGCTTTGTCCCAAAACTCTGTTGCAAAACTCTTTTCTCCCCCTCTCTCCTTCTCATTCACTCACTGTCCAACACCTTCCCTCTGTCGCTGCTCTGCAGAGCGCATTAACCAGACCGTGGAGATCATCAAGCATACAGTCGACATTGAGGAGAAAGGAGTCAAACTCAAACTGACCATTGTAGACACGCCAGGGTTCGGAGACGCGGTCAACAACAACGAGTGGTGAGTTAATGTCCTGGTCCTAGACCAATTGCTCCCTGGTTCTGATTAGACCTGATGTGCACCAGATTCAGTCTGCTCACTTGACTTACTGTTCCTGAATGTGCTGCTAACATAGTGTGTGTGTGTGTGTGTGTGTGTGTGTGTGCGCGCGCGTGTGTGTGTCTCCAAGTTGGAAGCCGATCACAGACTACATAGATCAGCAGTTTGAGCAGTACTTCAGAGATGAGAGCGGGCTTAACAGAAAGAACATCCAGGACAACAGGGTCCACTGCTGCCTCTACTTCATACCTCCATTTGGACATGGGTAATAACACACACACACACACACACACACACACACAAAGGAATGTGATGTCAGAGTTGATGACTAGGTGGAATAACACATCCTGACAGTGATGACAGGTGCAGTGATACCTTAGGGATACTATTCAAACACCAATACTAACTACTGTTATCGTTACACACTCCACTTCCGAGAGCCCCCAGAAAATATTACACCTTTAAAGGCCCCCTAATCCATATGGTGGATTTTCTATACGTAGTCCTCAATTGATTTGGATGACTTTAGCATACAAACATCTTTCCTCTGACCTTTCCTCTCCTCTCACTCTGGACTTGTGTGTCTCCCCTCAGGCTGCGTCCGGTGGATGTTGAGTTCATGAAGGCTCTGCATGAAAAGGTGAACGTTGTTCCACTCATTGCGAAAGCTGACTGCCTCACACCCAACGAGATTAAGAAACTTAAAGACAGGGTGAGTGCCATGCTGCAGCTTTAGAGAGAAATCAAGATTTTTGCTAGGTAGACTGTTTAGTGTAAGCATGACATGATTTCAATCAGTCAATTAACCTTTATTTATATAGCACATTTCATGGAAACAAATCCAATACATAAGATTTTTCCTTTGTGTGTGCGTCTAGATACGAGAGGAGATAGAAAGGTTTGGCATCAAGGTGTACCAGTTCCCTGAGTGTGACTCTGATGAGGATGAAGAGTTTAAACAGCTTGACAAAGAGCTGAAGGTGAGTCTGGGCGGTAGAATATTTGTGTGTGTGTTAGAGTCCAGGTTATTTACTAATACACTGTAACTGGATGTAACTGTGCTGTACCTTGTGCTATAAACTAGGGTGGACACCTAAGTAACAGGCTAGCTTATTGGTGTGTGCAGGAACTGGCCATTTCACATCTCAGTATCTCAGGAAATGTGAGTAGGGCACCAAAATATCATGTTGCTCTCCAAATACATATGGAACATATTGCATTATCAGCTGATATTTGCCTAGATTTCTGTATTGCTTTTATGTTGGAGTCAGCTAATATTCACAGATATTGCTCGATTACAACAAAAATCAATGATATATTATTTGTGATGAGGGAAACTGAATGATAAGGTGAATAAACACTTTTTCCCATCCCTCAGCAATTACTTACATGGCATTAAACATTGAACTGTTAGTGGAAGCAAGCATGCTCAGTCAACTTTCCCTGGATAAACAAAGGTTAAAAACTATTCCTTCCCCCTGTGTGTGTGTGTAGGAGTGCACCCCGTTCGCAGTAATCGGCAGTAACACAGTGGTGGAAGCTCGAGGGCAGAGGGTGAGAGGGAGGCTCTACCCCTGGGGCATTGTTGAAGGTAAGCTCATACATTTATGTATCGAAGCAGCTCTGATCAACCATTATGCAAATGAATAAATGAGATACAGCTTGCATGTCACAACATGATAGTCGATGCTCACAGAACGATGATTTCTCTGTTTCGTTCGCTCGCTCAGTGGAAAACCAGTCGCACTGTGACTTTGTGAAGTTGAGAAACATGCTGATTCGCTCCCACATGCACGACCTGAAAGACGTGACCTGTGACGTCCATTACGAGAACTACAGGGCCCAGTGCATACAGGAGATGACCAGGTGTGTGTGTGTGTGTGTGTGTGTGTGAAAGAGTAAGGTGAGAAATAAGAAAGTATGAGAGTGTGAATGTTTTGTAAACATCTTGGTTTTATTGCTGACGTCTACACATTCTAATGCAGATTTGAATGCTTCTCCTCACCCCTCCATGTCTTTCCCATGCAGTAAACTGGCTCATGACAACCGTATGGAGAGTCCCATCCCCATCCTGCCTCTGCCCACTCCTGATGTGGAGACCGAGAAACTAATCAAAATGAAAGATGAGGAGGTATGAAGCAGCCATCACCGTTTCACCAGACACTGAACAGTGTGACTGGACAGGACAGGATCTTTATCATCCACACATGGAAATTTGTCTCTGGCCTCACTGTGATAGAGTTAAAAACAGATAAGATATAATAAATACATAATCAAACACAAGACACAAGCACAAATAACAGCTTCCAGTACTGTACATATATCAGTTCATATTTATAAAACGTGCAGTCTCCTCAGTTCTGATAACGTGCAGTTCCTGATTCAGTTTAAGCAGAAAATGCATAAAAGGCCTCTTGAATAGAAGGAGCTGCTCCCTCATCTAAAAATAAATGTATTAGTGTAAGTTTCAATGGATAATTCCGGCATCACATGGTCTAAATACTATACCAGTGGTCTCTTGTTATGATGTTGGATCCATAGAGATTGAACAGTTTCAAAACTAAAACTGTTTTATCTCTATGGTTGGACCAGACTGACGTATCCATTCACAATGTAGCCTATGTGTTAGAGTTTCACCCCCCTCTCCCTTTCTGTTTGCAGCTGAAGAGGATGCAGGAGATGCTGAACAAGATGCAGCAGCAGATGCACGAGAAAGACCAGTGATGTCTCCCTGAGCGAGCCCACGCTACAGCGCCACCTGCTGTCTGATTGCTAAACTACAATCAGACTTTCAGACAATAAATGCAGCACAACATGGATATATTGTGTTAGTGGCAACTCTGGCTGTAAATTTATCTGTTTGGTGCTTTGTATAGTTTGTCTGCCTGGAGGATTGTGTTGTTAGAGGGTATTTTTCTGAACTGTACCTTTTGCCCATTTTGAGCCCCTTGCTGTGGTTAACAGTCTTAACATATATAATATAAATGCGTAATTTAAATTACTACTCAGTGTATCTAATTTATAAATGCAATGCTAAACTTTTTGGATATTCTGTCAGGGTATGAATATGCGTGCTACAAAATGTTTTGTAAAGCAATTTAGGTTGTTGGTGATGTTTAGATTTGAACATAGATATTGTTTTTTATTAATGTATCTGTGTGTGCGTGTGTGTGTGTGTGTGCGTGTCCTTGAGGGTGTGCGCATGTGTATGCCTGTGTGTCTTTCATGAAACATCCTCTTTTGATATCGTCAGATATCCGTCCATAAAACTCCATCTGTCTTTGCAAAGGTACTACAGTGACTTTACTTATGTTGAACAGCACAAAAGAAAGAAAACTCCCAGCTTTTCTTGTTTATTTGGTCTATGATCATCATGAATATCTTCATATTCTGATGGACAACATTTTTACGTATGCCTGTTCAAAACATTATCTTCTTCCAGCATTTTTACATTTGCTGGCGTAATTGAAAATGCACTTAATGCCAGTGGCTAACTGTGAATCGAGGGCCTCTGACATAATAAGGGGGTAGGTACAGTACATGGTGCATGTGCAAGCATGCTACACTTACTCATATCCGCTTACAGCCGTGGGCTTATTTTTACTGCTTCATAGCTGATGCCCTGTGTTTGTTATGAAATGCATTATGACCTATGCCTTGTTACCACTATGGGATGGTAAAAATAGATCACCAATGAGGAACAAATACTGTATCTATGCTTCTGTTTGAATTGCATTTCTCTATTTGCAAGTGAGTTGCGCGACTGTGTTATGTAAGTAGGTGAAATGTACAGATGTGTATCCTACGTGTGAGTTAGCATGCATGCGTGTGTGAGTGTGTGTGTGTGTGTGTGTGTGTGTGTGTGTGTGCGCGTGTCTGTGTGTTTAGACTCTCCTGAGGTTGAGGTACTGTACATCTTTTGCCCTAAGGCTGTGATCTCTGTCTGCCTGAACTGTGTCGTCAGTCTGAGGTTATAATGGTGTGACCAATAAACAGACTTGATTCACATCATTTGAACCTTGCTGTCTGTGCATTATTTCTCTAAGGATTATGGCAGTGGTTCTCAAACTGGGGATCGGACCCCACAAGGGGGTCGTAAGATAATTTTGAGGGGTCGCAAGATGATTTATGGGATGGAGAAAGAACATATTTCTCCTAAAAAAATGTATTTAATTTCTCTGACTTTTCTCTCATTTTTGTTTTATTCTTGTGAAATACTGAATAGTTTTCAGCCTCTATGCCACCTCTGCTAATCAAATGAAAGGCATTGCTTAGTTTTAAGGGGTCACAAGCCAAAAAGTTTGAGAACCACTGCATTATGGAGTCGCACCTCTATGCCATCAAGGCCCAGGAAAACACAGCACAATATACTCAGAGTGAGACTTGCAGAGCTGCAAGAACATAATCTGCTGATTGATAACTTTATCTCCTCCAGCCACTCTTCCCCCTCACACAGCATCTTCCCACAGCCAGTCAGAGGAGCCAAAAAACTTTAGTGTGAATGATAAAAAAAAAAAACTCTGTTCCAGTAACGGGGCCCAGAACTGCTGATTGTTGTTTTAATATTAATGTTTCATGCTTTGCACATGAGGATGGTTGGTAATTCCTTTGACATCTGATATAGGCCACTGTGTGTTCTATAGTATGTCCTGATGCTGTGGATCTTCTTGCCACTGTATGAGATGCTTCCTGTGTCTGTGTGTGTCTGCTTGTGTGTGTGTTCACGCGTGTGTGTACGTGCGTCTGTGTGTATCTGTCTTTCACAGTGGCCTTTATCAGTGAGTGCCAGCTGTAAGTCTCACATACTGCTGCGCCTCTCAGAGCCACTGTGGGAAACACAGTCCTTTCCTCTGAAGACAACGCAACACTGAAGGTAAATTTCTCTCCTCAGACCATGACACTTTTCACTTTTGCAGCCTTCATAACCTGATTAACATTTGAAACCTAATGATTTAACCCTGTGTAGAGGCAGAGGTCGGCTCTAAGGTGTGGAGCTCACTCAGACCTGAAGGAGGCAATCAGCTCAGGACTAGAACAAGAGAGTCAGACAGCAGGTCAATGACAGAGTTAGTCAACAAAACACACAGAGTGAACGTCAATCTGTGACGTCAATCTTCTTTGCACAGCCTTAGTAGTTATTCACTGATTCAGGATACAGATGTGGATAGGAGCAGGTAATTGACTCATCTATAACTACATGTGTGCTCCAGCGGACAAAAGAGAGCAGTAAAATATTGGTATTATCTTTATAAGATCATTTATGACATGATAGATGCGATGTCCTACTTGTTCTTCACTCCAACAGTGCAGCTTGTGTGTACAGTGCTGAAAATAGTAACACTTGATGGCAGTGAGTCACCTAGTCCTGAATAAGGCCTGTGAGAGACAAAAAAAAAAAACTGAATTTGACTGACTTCAAGTGCCCTATTTCTCTGATATTTCAGTGCATTTACATTTTATATAACACAGACTCAGTGTGTACTATTCCTAACCACAAGTTATGCATTGTTTTGGTGTGCAGCAACAAGGTATTCCCTTTGCAGCCCCAGACAACCATATGATTACATGACGATGCCATGTATGGGGATCATCATGTAATCATCAGTAATCATCAGTAAATGACTCATTACTTTGATAGAAAGCCATGGTGTGCTTTACTTTCATGTCATCCATGTAAAAAAACATGTAAAAAACCGGTCTTCCAAGGTGGCCATTAGATTAATCAAAAGATAAACAAATTGAAAGTTCCTTGAATGCAAATAGTTAAAGTTTATTCATGCTACATATAAGCGCATAAATTAACAAAAGCACATAATAGCTGCATGTGTATAAGCCTTTTTGTGTTCGTCCCTTGCTGATTTATGCGGTTTTGTTCATTAGTGCACTTCTTTGAGCATAAATAAACTTCCAATCTGTTTATCTTTTGATTACTTTCATGTCAGCGATTATTTTGTAAGAGTAGGTTTCCTTTTTTGCAAACTGTGTATATCTCATTATGGAATTAAACTCTATTTTCTCTCTCTTGTTGGGTTAGCATTAGGTTCAGCTAGCATATTCCTTCCAGTAAAAGCTGAATGATCTCTTGACCATTCTGAGTGAATTTTCTCTTTGTGTCCCTATCTCTCTCTGACACATTCACTAGACATCCTTTACTCAGAAAAGAGTTTCTGTAATTCCAGTTTTCCCACACCCTAATATGTTATCTGTCTTCCACAAATATTTCAGCCATCAAGAGATATGCAGTGGCTTTTTGTGGTTTCCTCTCTACTTGTGTGACTGAACTGATCACAGCACCAAATGCATCTAATGTGACTTGGATGAAAAGAGATCTCTCCTCTCCTCTCCTCTCCTTAGAGTGATTCATAATGATGCTCCTGCTCCTGTGTCTACTCCTCTTGTGTGGAGTCAGAGGTCAAAGGTCATCAGAGTGCCCCCATCTTTGTTCCTGCCACGGCAGCCAGGTGGACTGCAGCGGCAGGTCTCTCACCAGCTCCTCGCTCCCCACCCGTCTCCCGACTGGCACCACCGAGCTCCGTCTCCATGACAACCTGCTGACCACCCTCCCTAACGGGCTGCTGGACGCCCTGGCCTCCCTCCGCTCCGTCTCTCTCCACGGAAACCCGTGGACGTGCGACTGCGGCGTTCTCTACCTGCGAGCCTGGCTGCTCGGCCGGCCCGCCGGACAAACCTCGCACCTCAACGTCAGCTGCAGCTCCCCTCCCGACCTCAGAGGGCGGCTGGTGGCGTACCTAACCGAGGAGGAGGTCCTGGAGTCCTGCCACTACTGGTACTGCGACCTGGCTTTCGCCTCGCAGGTGTGTCTGTTTGTGTTTGTGGCGGTGCAGGCGGCGCTGCTGGTGGCGGTCATCGTGTTCCTGAGGAAGTTCGAGAGGCTGTCCAGGGTGGCGAGGAGGACCAAAGAGGAGAGCTTCGCTTTCGGGGAGGGCATGATGGGGAATGAGTACGAGGCATTAAAGGACAGCAGCATCTGAGCTGGAGGAAGGAAGTCGTCTGTTGTGCGGTTCTTACATGCAAAAGAAGTGAAAGAGCTTTTTTTTTTGTTGCACAATGGACTGCAAATGTCTAATGCTTTTGTAGAGTTGGGGGGGATGTTGTCTGCAAACTGAATGAGAAATGCCTGTGAGTAAGGTCAGCTTCCTGGAATACAGTCAGGGTGTTGTGAGGCAGTTTTAGTTGTTTTCCTATTTGCATTGTATCTCACAAACTGTATTTATATTTGTTTACTTCAGATAAATATTTTGTTAGTATTTATTAACAGTGTTGGGAATAACGCGTTACAAAGTAACTGATAATGTAACTAATTACTTTTTCAAATTAATAACGCAATTACAATTACTGAAATTTAAATGGAATCGTTACTCGTTACTGGATTATCCGGTTTATGATCATCCGACTTTACGGTGGCGCAAGTGAATCAAAAGACTACAAACCTCCCTGGACCTTTATTTCTAAAAAGCGACCAGCGACAAATCTGGCGACTTTTTCTGACCATTACTTTTATTATGCAGTAATTGGTAAAGTAATTCAATTACTTTTTGAGAGAAGTAACTAGTACCTGTAACTAATTACTAATTTTCAGCAACTTGCCCAACACTGTTTATTAATAGAAAATTATCATGCATGCAGGCTATTTGAGGCAATTTATTCCTATGAATATTTACAACTGATCAGTATTGTGCCATGATTATGTTTTTTGACTCACATTGTGCAGAACTGCATTTTGACTTTTTTAAACATCACATAATCGATTTTTATAGTTTTATTGAGAGTTTTTGCTTTTTATATATGATTATTGTATAGTTTTTTCTGGATGCAACATTTTTGATTAATAAAGAGATTCAATGGAAAAAGTCCCTGCATTTCTTCAGTCAAATTTGTGTCAGCAGACCAACACCTAATATAAGCTGATAGCTAATGTCAGAGTGAATCTTGATTGCTTGGCTGATTTATTTATGCAAAAATATATATATCAACATTGTTCTAAATAATGTAGCCTATACCTGGGGGAGTTTTTGGGCTCGCGTTGATTTTTTTGTAGCGGAACCTTTCCGACTCAACGTTTCACCGACGGACTGTTTTACATAACGGACCAGCATCTGTTTACACGTGAGATTTGTGCTGGATTGGACTTCAAACGTCAAGTCTTTAAACCCCAATGCTATTGTCTGTCTCGTTAAAATAAAAGGTTTGTATTTTTAAATGTTTATAAGGATTTAGTCGGCTGTTTGAACGACACAAGCCAGTACGAGTTTTTTGTATTTAACGTTAGCTGACGTTACCAAAGTAAGTTAGCTGTAAGATGTGAGTCCTCTAAATATATACGATTTACTCCTAGCTATCGAATTAAATGGCGGATCTAGCTAGCTGCCTAGCTTCGACTGACTTATTCACTGATTAATCTACAGCTTCAGTCAGAGATGGGGAGACTAAGGAAGAAACACAACTGGAAGGGGAGACAGCAAAGTGACCCTCAACAACCAGCTGGGGATGGGAAGACAGACGTGGTGGTGGAACTGGAAGGTAAGAAAAGAGGAGAAATGGGCGTTCACAAGTGAAATCAGTGAACTGGTGAAATGATTCAGTGACAACAGTGAAATTATTGTCTGTTCGTGTTTGGCTTGTGGATCGTCTCCTCGCTTCTGATGCCACTTGTTTTCCTTCAACAGATGGGTCCAAACTTAAGGGCGTGGATGAGAGCAACGCCCTGGTCCTCCCAGCCAACAAAGCCAAGAAGAAGAAAGCCATAGAGAGACCTGTCTCCAAGAAACATCCCCTCACTAAGAAGCAGAGGAAACAGCTGCAGAAGGTCCTCGAACTCAAGGAGAAGAAAGCTCAGGTAAGAGGCAGTCTGACATGTGCAGCACGTCATGCCTAAACTTCATCTGAGAGTATGGATGAGTGTCCATGAGCAAGGCACTAAACCCCAGGTTGCTCCAGTGGATCTGCTGAGAGTTGACGACTAGTGTGGCTTAGGGCTGGGGAATATATCGATATTATATCGATATCGTGATATGAGACTAGATATCGTCTTAGATTTTGGATATCGTAATATCGTGATATGGCATAAGTGTTGTCTTTTCCTGGTTTTAAAAGCTGCATTACAGTAAAGTGATGTCATTTTCTGAACTTACTGTTCTAGACTGTTCTAGCTGTTCTATTATTTGCCTTTACCCACTTAGTCATTATATCCACATTACTGATGATTAATTATCAAAAATCTCATTGTGTAAATATTTTGTGAAAGCACCAATAGTCATCGCTACAATATTGTCGCAATATCAATATTGAGGTATTTGTTAAAAAATATCATTATATTTGATTTTGTCCATATCGCCCAGCCCTACTTACAACTGAACATTTAGCCCACTTCGTAGAAAATACTGAGATATATATATCGTACATATCGCCCAGCCCTAGTGTGGCTGGAAAAAAAAAGCAGACGTCTTCAGTTAATAATCCTTTGATAAGTGAAGGTTAAAATAATAGAAATGTGTCTGTATGTGAGATCTATGGTAACTCCACATGGTTTTGGCAGCTGTGTGGTCTAGTGGCCTAAGTGGTTGTCCCACAATGGAACGGTCGCAGGTTAAAACCCCACAACAGCCTTCTGTTCTGTCAGGAGTGTCCTTGAACTAGACACTGAATCTCTATTTGCTGAGTCATTGTACGCTGTTCTGCATAAGAGCATCGGGTAAATGCATAAAATGTAAAATGTTAAAAAACTCTTGGCAATGAGTGTTGGGCAAACTTGATATGATGGACAACAACATCCTAATGCATCCCTCTTCTCCTCTATCCTGTTCAGAGAGCAGACATACTGACCAAGCTGGCTGAGGTGCAGCTTCCAGAGTCTGAGCTGAAGCAGCTGTACACCACTTCCAAACTTGGCACAGGAGACAAGCTTTACCAGAATAAACAGTATGTGCACGCACACATACACACATAATATATAAGCTAAACTAAATGAAGTAGTCAGATTTGTCTGTGTTTCTCAATGGGGGGTGGGGAGATGGTGGTGTCTGACTGTTCATGTTTTCCCAGGACAACAGATGAAGTAGAAGATGGAGGCTCAGGGCCGAAGATCAGCAGCCTGAGCGGAGCTAACAGGAAAAGAAAATGGAAAGCAGAGGATGAAGAAGAAGAGGAAGAGCAAAAGGGAGAAGAGAGCAGCGATCTGGACACTTCCTCCGATGATGATGATGATGACGAGGATGATGGAGGAAATGAGACCACAGAGGCGTGTGAATCTAAGGAAGCCAGCTCTCCCTGTCAGGAGACAAAGGGCAAAGAGGAGGTGAAGGAACAACGGGCGACAGTGACAGATGGACAGAATGAGAAGAAGGGTTCAGATCAGAGCGAGGTCCCCAGCAAAAAGCCATCCCAGCCTGCTGTCTTCATTCCAGTTGATAGACTGCCAGAAATACAGGTTTGTGTTCTGTGTGGGTGTCTGTCTGTCTGTCTGAGGGAGAGTGAGAGTCTGAGTGAATAAGTGAGTAAGCTACACATATTTCTTTCAGAGAGGAGTAGTTGGTTTATGTGTTTTTCAATCTGTCTTTGCACATGCTACAGGAAGCTCGTCTGAGGCTGCCTGTACTGGCGGAGGAGCAGGTAATTATGGAGGCGGTGAGAGAGAATCACAGTGTCGTCCTCTGCGGAGAGACCGGAAGTGGGAAGACCACTCAAGTGCCTCAGTTCCTGTATGAGGCAGGCTACGCCAGGTACATATACCAGTCCTTTTATCCTGAGTTTATCCCCTGTTTGTGGTAGCGTCCTTAAATATCTCACTGGATATTTTCCTCCAGAACAGCTTACAGGAGGTCACACATTAGTATCTGATATCATCTGATCTGATATTATCTTCATTCTTTTGCTCTCTTTCTCCAGTGGCAGTGGGATTATAGGTGTCACTGAACCAAGGAGGGTGGCAGCTGTCAGCATGTCCCACAGAGTGGCCAAAGAGATGAACCTGTCCACACGGTACCAAAATTACTTCACTCTGTAGATTTTCAAAGTATTTGGCATAGAGAAACCTACCTCAAAGGCACAGACTTTACTTTGAAAATATACTGAGTATATTAGAACATGTATTTCTTCTCGTATGTCTTTGTGACAACCTTCTGAAAGGAAATTCCTCTGTTGAGGGAAACATTTTCTAAATTATATGGAGCTTATTGGGGTCTGTCTGTTTTTTAGGGTGGTGTCATACCAGATTCGATATGAGGGGAATGTGACCAGCGACACCAAGATCAAGTTCATGACGGATGGTGTTCTACTGAAGGAGATTCAGAAGGTATCTCCTTTACTGTCCCCCACCAACTAATATGCAACACACACACACACACACACACACACACACACACACACACACAAACACATACAGGTGCCTGGGCAATAGAGAGAAATTAGTTGTGCCTTAAGTTGAGCCTTAACTTCCTTAAAATCTGCACATTTCTCCCTGCTGTGCTTTTGTTGTGGTGGGATACCATATTTATATTATGGTTACTAACATTGAGTCCACTTTCATCTTTGTGTGATGATGTGAGAGACCACAAGAGCCCTTGAGAGGATGGTTTGACCCATTATTATCAGCCTGACCTTGCTAGAGGTGGGATAGTTGGAGGGGACCAACGAACACAGCTGAACCAGTGATACTGACACAAAAATACAAACTATCTTTCATGGAGGGAGGCTACGGGAAACCCAGTGTTATTGAAAGCATTTTTTCCATCAGTAATTGACTCAGGTGTAATGTCTACGTAAAAGAGTCCCTGTCACCTTGTATCTATGTAATACTGCCACTATCTCTGTCTTGTCTCATAGGATTTCTTGCTCCAGAAGTACAGTGTGATAATCATAGATGAGGCTCATGAAAGGAGCGTATACACAGACATTCTCATCGGCCTGCTGTCTCGTATCGTCCCGCTCAGAAACAAGGTAAGCAGCAACGCCATGCCTAGTGTTTGACGGGAGAAATGTCTCATTCACCTCTGGTCACGCTCGGATATTGAAGTCTATATTTCAGACAACATGTTTTACCGTCCTTCCCTTCCGTCAACCTGCTGTTTTGTGAATGCCCCCTACAGAAAGGTCTGCCCATGAAGCTGCTGGTCATGTCGGCCACTCTGCGAGTCGAAGACTTCACCGACAACAGGAAGCTGTTTCCATCGCCTCCGCCTGTCATCAAGGTGGATGCCCGCCAATTCCCTGTCACTATCCATTTCAACAAACGTACCCCTCTGGAGGATTACACTGGAGAGGTCTTCCACAAGATCTGCAAGATCCACCGCATGCTGCCTCCAGGTACAGACACACACACACACACACACACACTCACACTCAGCCTCATACATATGCACAGCCAGATTTTGTACTTTTCACACTGTATCTTGCTTAAGGACACTTTGACAGGACACATCGCTGTTGCTGGAATTGAACCTGAGACCCTCCGGATACGGGACGGTCTCTTTAACCACTGCACTACACTGCCACCCAGACTTAATTTCTCTGTCCATCAGGTGGTATCCTGGTGTTCCTGACTGGCCAGGCTGAGGTGCACACTGTATGTAGAAGACTGAGGAAAGCTTTCCCCTTCAGGAAGGGTAACACAACCACTGGTGAGTGTAACACACACACACACACACACACATACACACACACCTGCTCGCTCACTTATGCACTCTCTCTGAATAGAATGTATAATCACTTCTTTTTTTTTTCCAGGTGAAGATGAGGAGGCTGATACCTCAGAGGCGATGAGGAAGTTTAAGAAGGCCAAACAGAAGAAGACTGTGGTAAGTCAGGTGTTAATAAAATGCCCCCAAAGGCCACAATCACATTATTCAAGGCTCTTACTGTGTGTGTTGCAATATGATAAAAGGCACCTGTATCCTCGACAGATATACACTGTTTACACATATTTTAAGGCATTGCATGCTTTACTCTCTGTCTTCAGTCCCTGCCCCGTATCGACCTGGACAATTATTCTGCCTTACCGGTGGATGAGGGGGACGAGGACAGACAAGCTGGGATAGGAGACGAGGAGGATGAAGGCTCTGACCTGGAACTGGGAGACGATCCTGGTGACACAGGTAAGATACACCACTAGTTCTCCAAATCCAGAGGGACCTATTTCAGATGAATATCTATACTAATTCTCTTCTGTCTTTTGCATTGTATGTTTTTATAGAGGAGAAGGCCGACCCATCCATTCCTCTGTATGTCCTCCCTCTGTACTCTCTCTTGGCCCCAGAGCAGCAGGCTAAAGTAAGATTATTAACCTGACGTTTATCAGTACAAAGACTGATTAAAAATAGTTTAAGATTAACTGCTTTGATCCCAGAGAGGAAACTGGGTCGTTACAGCAACACAGAATAGAACTGTTGGTTAGCAAACAAAGAGTGAAAAAGGTAACGAAAGATAAAAATAAATTAAAGCTAGATTGCCTCTCTGATGCTAATAAAATGTTACAATGTCTCCACGATAACGTAAGTAAATTTCACATTAAGATGGCTATTCACAGTGACAAATGCATGAATTGTACAGGTTTACTAATTGTAATCACCTATACTACACCAATATTTCCTGAATGTCAGGCATGTTGTAAGTTTAGAAATGCATTTAGAAACACATTTAGAAATGCAAATCAGACACTTGAAAGCCCTCTATAGAGTAACTGTTGTGATGTATTATGTGTCCAAATATTGTGTGTGTGTTGTGTGCCTGTGGTGTAGGTGTTCAGGCCCCCCCCACCTGGCACTCGTCTCTGTGTGGTAGCCACCAACGTGGCAGAGACGTCTCTGACCATCCCTGGGGTCAAGTACGTGGTCGACTGTGGTCGGGTTAAGAAGCGTTACTACGACCGCGTGACTGGCGTGTCCTCCTTCAAGGTCTCATGGACCTCTCAGGCCTCAGCCAACCAGAGGGCAGGTAGAGCTGGACGAACAGAGCCGGGACACTGCTACAGGTCAGAACTTTACTTGCTGTCTTCACCCCAGGAGAATATTCTCAGATATTTTCTCATCTTTAGGAAATGGGAAACTTCTGTGTAACTGAAGGTGTTTATATCCTGCAGGTTGTACTCCTCTGCAGTGTTTGGGGACTTCAGTCCATTCTCTGAGGCAGAGATCACTCGCCGGCCTGTGGAAGACCTGGTTTTGCAGATGAAGGACCTCAACATAGACAAGGTCAGTAAATGTAGAACAGCTCATGGACCAATAGTAGAAGATACTAGAAGACTGGTTCCACTGAGCAGTTTCCAGTTGTGAATGCATGTAACTGTGAATGTGAAGCAGGGCATTGCTGAAAAAAAACATGCGCGCTCAGTCAACTTCCCCGAGATAAAGAAAGGTAAAACATGCTGTGTTTTGTTGAAATGCTACACAGATCTTTGTGTGTGTCTTCAGGTGGTGAATTTCCCTTTTCCCACGTCTCCCTCTGGTGAGGCTCTTGTTGCCGCAGAACAGTTACTGGTCTCACTGGGAGCTCTGAAAGAGCCGCCTCGCACCGGAAGGTAACTGTCTACCTCTATCTCTATCTCTGCCTCTCCCTCTCTTCCCTGTCTTTTTCTTAATCTTCCCATCTTATTGGCCCATTTTACCCAGTGAATTGAGATAAAATAAGCAGTCCATTAGTCAAGTTGTGTGACCAAGCCTCAAGCCTACAATCTGTTATTTATTTTTAAACCAGGGTGAAAGAGATGGAGCAAGCGAGGCTGAGCTGTCCCATCACACCCCTGGGCAGGGCGATGGCTTCATTCCCTGTGGCACCACGCTATGCTAAAATGCTAGCGCTGGGGAAGCAGCAGGATTGCCTGCCGTACGTCATTGCTGTGGTGGCAGCCATGACAGTCCGGGAGATCTTTGAAGACCTTGACAGGTGAGAGGACACACGTTTGCTCTGTCTTTATGTAAATATATTCATGTTTTTATATTCTAAACATGTTTTCCTCCCTCCTCCTCAGGCCTGCAGGTAGTGAGGATGAGAGTTCCAAGCTGGCCCAGCGCCGGGCTCGCCTGACCCAGATGAGGAGGCTTTGGGCTGGGCAAGGAGCCTCACTCCTGCTGGGGGACCTTATGGTCATGCTGGGTAAGGTCACTTTTGTTATGTTGTGACTGAATAGTACTGCACAGATTCTAGCTTTGGGCATCATATGATGTGTTGACCTTTAATTTCAGGTTTAGATCCATTATATTTATGATAATTAGGGCTGCATTTATTAAGCGTTTGCGGTGGCAGTAATGCAGTTGTGTGCGTAAAATGTGCGATTCGGATCTACTAACCTGTGCACACAAGCATTTGCATGAGGAAATGGGGTAGACACTTATTAGGAGATTTTTTAGCACATCTGACCCAATTATGTATTTTGAGGAATAGCAATGGTAGGGTGTAAATGGAGGAGGAGATTATTTAAATGGATCACTCTCAATCACTCCCATTGATTTACTGAACAAAAACGTGCATAACTGTGCACAGTATTTAATGCCCAGAGGAAGCACACCCTAACTTCTCACGCTGAGAAAGTGTTATGTGTTCAAAGGAAGAACAGGCAGAGAGATAAGAAATAAGATAGAGAAATAGAGAGAGAAAAAAGAAAGAGGGTAATATGAGAGAGTGTTCCATTTGAGAATTACTCCCTCTTCAAATATCCGAGGATAAGATTAAAAGAAATTGCAGATTCCCATGTCATATTATCACTGCTTGATGAAATAATGCAGTGCGGCAGCATGTGGGAAAAAGCTATGGCCATTAAGTTTTTGCACATGGTAGTAATTAGCACACCTCAATACAGTCAATACAGTCCTTGGTGTTTGTGTATTTATGCAAGTTGTATGCGTAAAGTATGTTGATAAGAATATATTTGTGTTTGCATGTGACTGCAGGTGCTGTCGGGGCTTGTGAATTTGCTGGCTGTACACCAAAGTTTTGTGAGGAGAATGGCCTGAGGTATAAAGCCATGGTGGAGATCAGGCGGCTTAGAGGACAACTTACCAATGCAGGTACATGCACACAAATTTATAGATGACCAAACTCACCGTACGCCACAGAAACGGCATAGAAAATCATTCATATTGTCTTTTCCCAGTGAATGCAGTGTGTCCTGAGGTGGGAGTATTTGTGGATCCTAAAATGAGTCCACCAACAGAGAGCCAGGTGGTTTGCTTGCGGCAGATTGTACTGGCCGGACTGGGAGACCATCTTGCACGGCGTGTACAGGCAGAAGAAATACTAGACCCAAAATGGAGGAATGGATACAAGGCAAGTTGCACTGAGAACTATTATTGTGATTTGGGGAAAGAACTGTAATTCTCCTTCACCTCCTCAACTTTTTTGTCTCTGTTGACAGACGCCTCTGTTGGACGACCCAGTCTTCATTCACCCCACCTCTGCGCTGTTCAAAACACTACCTGAGTTTGTCGTCTACCAGGAGGTCATGGAGACCACCAAGATGTACATGAGAGGTAAATGAGCTTGGGGAAAACAGGCATTAAGCTTACTGGTGTCAGTGATACACAACTGACTTAAATTTTTTAAAGTCAGTCGTAGTAGTAGAATAGAATAGAATAGTAGAATAGGAACTGAGAGTGTCTAAACTCCTTTAACCTTATCGCCATATATTGGTCCTCACTAATACATGCTATGAGACGGCACCATGTCTGTCTACTCGCTCTGTGTCTCGGAGACAGGAAAGGAATCCAGAATCCAGGAAGAGAGCGGCTGTAGTTTCTACGAGTTGGAAATCCCCATCGATGACGTCATCGACGGGTGAATTTTTGAACTTCCCACAGCCCGTCTCCCAGACACAGAGCGAGTAGACAGACATGGTGCCGCCTCATAGCATGTATTAGTGAGGAGGACTAATATATAGAGATGTGGTTAAAAAAAACTGATATAGCTTCTATTCCTGTAGAAGACTTGTGTACTGATTTTTATTGCACCATATCAAGCTATTGACTCCCTGTCTAGTCTTATCAACTGTTTGTGTGGAATCTATTGTGCCAATTTGTGATGTGTTGTTCTTTAATGTTATGTTATTGTGTTTCTTGTGTTCTTTTATATTATGCGCTTTTACTGTGAAGCCCTGTCGATAAGCCAAATTTCAATGCAATAAAGTTTGGATTGAACTGCATATTGTTGCTGCCATTGTTATATGAAGTCAAATTTGCTGGAGTGTCGCTTACCATTTGGGAAAATGTGTCCTCCTTTCTGCCTGTCTCTGTCTCTGTCAGGTGTGTCGGCAGTAGAAGCAGAGTGGGTCCCCCAGCTTCTGCCCCAGTACTGTCATTTCGGCTCTGCCCTGGAGACTCCGTCGCCGTGGCTCTGTTCCTCCACAGGCACAGTCAAATGTCAACGTTCAAGCACCTTCTGTAAGTGTCACTTCTCTCTATAGCTGGCTGTCATTCTTGCTGTAAGGTGTCTCTGTCTGCCTACGTTACTATAATGTCTGTGTCTGTCCTGCAGTCCGTGTGGGTTGGCAGCTGCCTGCAGTGGAGATGGATTATCCAGACGGCCTGGAACGCTACAAACTATTTGCCAGGTTCCTGCTTGAGGGACAGGTATTGCAGCAAAACCTGACAGCCCCGGTCTCTTTGCAGTCCTTATCACTTCAAATCCATCGCATTGAATTGTATGCTTTGTCTTATGCTTTGTCTGTTTTGCAGGTATGCCCTAAACTGAAGAAACACAGCCACCACCTTCTCTCAAACCCCTCCATCATGCTGAAGACATGGGCAAAGTAAGCTTACAGTCTCACACCTGGCCGCCTGAGGCCTTTCGTCTCTCAGTGAAATCAACCTGTTTGGAGAAAAGACTATTCTCTTACTCTTGTTGCTTTGCTGTCCCAGGCTGCAGCCCAGGACCGAGGCTTTGCTGGGAGCGCTGGTGTCCGAGAGAGTTGACTGTAGAGAGGCTCTTTTCTCCGTCTGGAAGAACAAAGACAAATGTGAGGGTTTGATGTGTTTGGCATGATTTGTCTGAGTCTGTTTGGTGAGACCTCTTGTCGTCTAACACCATTGTTTTCTCATGTTTTTTTTCTCACCCTTAAGTCCTTCTGTCTGCATACTGCCAGTGGCTACCTGAAGCCATGCACCAGGAAGTAGCCAAAAGTTGGCCTCCTATATGAGGGAATGTGACCAGGACCTTTGAAAAGAAGGTGGAAAATGACACATTAAAGAGACTTGTGACCAGACCTACCTTGACCTACAGATTGGCAAAAAACTCCTCACCCCCAGACTCTTCTCCAGCATCAAAAGGGCCCTTCTTCTTACAGTCAAACCTAATTGTTTTTATGTTCTTTGCAAGTGCACCTGTCACCACACGACACTGCCTTTCTCCCATTTGTATTTTATATGTCTATGAATTGTACAGTTTTCTCCGGCAGAAAATGTTTCCACTAGAGCTCTATAATGACTTTTTAACTTGTGGTTCATCAGTGTACTGCTGTCAGGCATTCATGGCTGATTTGGTCTTCATAAGACTCATTAAAAGTGTGGCTCTGCTCTGAATGAGGCTAGTGTTTGCTTATTCATGCTGTCTGTGAGTCAACTGTGGTTGATAATTAATAATAATAAACTTTATTTGTATAGCACCTTTCATACAAGAAATGCAGCTCAAAGTGCTTTACAACAAAGAAATTACATGCATGAAAATAGACATAGAATGAGCATAACATAAGATGGAAAATAAAACCCATAAGTGCGAAGCAAGTGCAAAAAAAAAAAAGGTTTAAGGCCTGTATCAGGAAATTAAGATGAAGATATGAGAAAAACAATTCATTCCCAAATGTAAGAAGAAGAATGTAAGAAGTTGGGTAAAATTGGGCTTTATTTATTATAAAAAGAAGAAACACTAATTGTTCTGGGCCCCTCTGATTGGCTCGTTCTGTTGTGTCGTCATTTCCCGCTGTCAGCTCATACACTTCCGGAAGAAGCGGAAGATAACATTGGAAATTCGCAGCTTAGCGTGTTTTTTAAGGGTAGGAAGAAACAACCAGAGCTTTGTTTTGAGTCATTTTAAGTCGAAAACGTGAAGTAAACCGTCAACATGGTGGGTGTCGCTCAATAAGCTCCTTTTGTCTGCGGATGATGACAAATTTCTCCCTAAACAAATCGATTGAGCAGTTAGCAAGCGGCTAACAACAACAAGATGCCCTGTCATGATACAAGTGAAAATAATCCTGTGTGGCTAACCGATTAATGTACAGTACTAAAAACGTTATTGTCCGTGAATATGTGTGGTGTAAGAAGTTTTGGTTTCCTTCACAGTTTTCCTTCCACGTATTCGACCACCCGATGCCTCGGGCTTTTCAAAACCGCTTCTCCACTCAGTACCGCTGCTACTCGGTGTCGATGCTGGCAGGTCCAAACGACCGGTCAGATGTGGAGAAAGGAGGCAAAAGTAAGCATTTTAAAGACAAACGGATTTAATATACTTTGTTTGTCTTTTAATAATGTTGACAATAGGACAGAATATGGAACTTGTTAGACTACCTGCGGCTAATTGTGTTTTTTCCCCATGAATCACAGAGCCTGCATTGTTTATATTTACTAGAGATTTGGAATGGTTTTCATATTAATGTGTGAATTAATGATTGATGTCTCCTTTCAGTAATAATGCCACCTTCTGCTCTTGACCAGCTCAGTAAGTGCGACTTTAATGAAGCTCCTCTACAGTAATATAAAACGTCTTTATGCATTTTCCATGATTCTCACCTCCTCTCTGCTCCTCTCCCACACAGGCAGGCTGAACATCACCTATCCGATGTTGTTCAAGTTGAGCAACAAGAACTCAGACAGAACGACACACTGTGGTGTGCTGGAGTTTGTGGCAGACGAGGGAATCTGCTACCTGCCACACTGGGTAAGAAACACTCAGTAACAAGTTTACTGTCAGTGCCACACGGGAGAGAAATTGACAAAATGTCTATAAATGTCTGCAATCACCACTGTAGGAAACCTAGTATGTACCAATAAATAAACACTATTTGAGGGATAATACACAACATTGAGATGAAGAAGCAGAAATGGGATGTGGTCATAAAATGCATTGTTATTTTTTTTTTTCATAGTCTCAAACAATGATATCCTGCCAATGCTATGATCCTTTGACAAACACTAAAGAGCAAGGACTCTCCATTAGAGCTGAAATGATTAGTTGGTTAATCGATTAATTGATCGACACAAAATTAGTTGATTATAATCTTGAGAATTGATTAATTGTTTTAGTCATTTATCAACAAAAAATGCCAAACATTTGCTGGTTACAGCTTCGCAAATGCTTGCAAAGATTTGTTTGCTTTTCTCTGTTATATATTATTATAAGATGAATACTTTGGATTTTTTTGGCTGCTGGTCAGACTAAGTAAGCGATTCTAAGACCTAATTTGAGTTTTGGTAATTTGTGATGGGAATTTGTCATTATTTTTGACATCTTATAGACTAAACGATTAATCGATTAATTGAAAAACTAATAATTAATGAAAACAATCATTAGTTACAGCCCTTATCTCCATTTGGCTTAACTACAGCTCTTGTGATGAGATAGGCTCAAAATCATGCTTTTTATTTTTTTCCATTTTCTTTGCTGATTTAGTGCGATTTGACAAGACATTTGATACCTTCCACAACTTTAATTAAATGTTAATGCACTCACGCACAGACACTCTGTAACAAGTATTCATCCAGGCCATGGTGTGAATTGTACTGATGTTTGTTTATTTCTTCCCTGCAGATGATGCAGAATCTCCTGCTGGAGGAAGGCGGTCTAGTCCAAGTAGAGAGTGTAAACCTTATGGTGGCCACCTACTCCAAGTTCCAGCCGCAAAGCCCAGACTTCCTGGACATCACAAACCCCAAAGCAGTGTATGAAATATTAGCCAGGACCA
>NW_027283758.1:0-10000 GCF_046629955.1 Centroberyx affinis
TAAGCATTAACTAACCCTAACCCTTAACTCAGTGACCCTTATTGTAAAGTGTTACCGACTTCCGATCTTTTTTTTTTTAACAAAATCACTTTCCTTTAAACAATTTTAAAGTTCCTAAAAATTTACAACAAGAAAAACTTGTGATGATATGAATATTGAAAACAAACTTAACGTCTCTCATCTAGCTAGTTGCCAAACGTTTCCTTCTGGAAAGAGACACAACACCTGATGCTCCTGACCTGCTCACATCTACACTACCAGTCAGAAGTCTGGACCCACCTGACTGAATGTTCTGTGTTTTTCATTCTCTTAAAGACATTTTGATCTAAAGGCTTCTGCTTAAATGCTTGAAATGAGTTTCTTAGACAAATATAAACAGTAACGTTGATCCTATGTATGAATTTCTTTCCAAAGCCTTTTGCCTTTCCATCAAGGCAAAGGGCGGCTGCTTTAAAGAATCTAAAGATAGTTTTGATTTGTTTAACACTTTTTTGGTTGCTGCATAATTCCCTAGTAAACATAAAGAAAAATGTGTGTGTGCAAACTTTTGACTGGTAGTGTGCATACTGTGGAGGAAGCTCCTTTTTATAGGGTAACATTATGTTCCCCATGTGAAATGTGGATAGTTAATGATGCACATTTGTGTTTTATGAATCAGGCAGCGCCAAACCTCTTCGTCTAATCTGTAAAACTCTTGGTACCGAGCTGAAGATGCTGCAGCTTTTCCTCTTCACCTCCTCTACCTCTCCTGTGTTCTCTGCTTGTTTCCGTCTCTGTCTACATCCTGCTGTGTGATTTGTTTGATTTGTTGACTTGGATTCAGCTCCTGCGACGATACATTTCCCCACGGGATCGTTTAAGTTTCATCTCATCCCGTCTCTGTCATTCCTCCAAACAGTTCCTCTTGGGGATGCAGGAGGAGTGCAGCGGTGGTTGAGCAGGCATGCAGTAAGAAAAAAAAAAAAAAAAAAAGTGGACTTGTTCAATGGCTCCATCTGTAGCCGGCTATCTGGCAGTGCCATCCACAACACAATCAAGCTGTGACAGATGGCAGTGACTCCACAGGGAATTGGACCTGCATTGAGTGTGTGTGTGTGTGTGTGTGTGTGTGTGTGTGTGTGTGTGTGTGTGTGACAGAAATAGATATGTGAAAGTAATGAGTTATGCTGAGTAACGCAGGTGTAAAGTGTATATACACACAGGTAGCGCTTTGTATATTCAGACACACACAGTACAGAAGAAGTTTTGCCCCGCTTGCCTCTGGGATTTACAAGTAATATTTGAAATTATACTAATTAGACTAATTAGACTCTACCATGGTATCTGCAGGTTTCAGAAAGCCACAGTTTAGGCTTTAAGAACTATTTAATGCTGCCTGTAATTGCATTTTAAGACCAGTTTAAAAAAACAAAATGAAGAAACAAAGCTGGTAAACCCTATGAAAATAAATGAATGTTCTGAAACTACAAATGGGACAAGAGAAAAGAAGACATCAGAGAGGAAACTGTCATTGCATGGTGGAAAAAATAAGATGTAAAAACTGTATTGAAGGTATTTTAACACTTTTTATGGCCTGTTTTTCCACTGATAACTTTCCACTGATAACTCCTAACCCCTAACTCTTAACTCCTAACATCCAACTCCTAACCCCTAACTCCTGAGCCCTAGCATCTAACTCCTAAGACCTAACTCCTAAGACCTAACTCCTAAGACCTAACTCCTAAGACCTAACTCCTAACCCATAGCATCTAACCCCTAACCCCTAACTCCTTAACCCTAACTCCTTACCCCTAGCATCTAACTCCTAAGACCTAACTCCTAACCCCTAGCATCTAACTCCTAACCCCTAACTCCTAAGCCCTAAACCCTAACTCCTTACCCCTAGCATCTAACTCCTAACCCCTAAACCCTAGCTCGTAACCCCAACGCCCTAACTCCTAACCCCAAACCCCTAACTCCTAAGCCTTAGCTCCTAACTCCTAACCCCTAAACCCAAAACCCCTAACTCCTAACCCCTAAGCCCTAACTCCTAATATCTAACCACTACATGCCCGAATCATAACTCTAAATTAAAAAAGTAAGGACCGACCAAAATGACCTGACTTCACAAAAATACCCTCACTCCACAGGTCTAAAACTCTCTCTCTCTCTTTCTCTCTCTCTCTCTCTCTCTCTCTCTCACACACACACACACACACAGACACACTCAGCACCTCTCTCACCTCTCTTGGTGTTCTCGATGAAGCCGTACTTTGGAGGACTGACCAGCCAAACCAGCAGGTCCTTCTTGGGCGTGTCCAGATCCGACACGATGATGTGATTGGTTGACAGCTGGACCCGGCCGCCTTCCTGCACCTAGACGCGCAGGTAAAAACAAACAAACAAACAAACAAACAAACAAACACTGAAGTAAGTCATTAAGGTCCTGTACAGGTCCTGTCTGGGCTTCTGGATCCATAAACTAAAGTCAACCAGCGAGGCAGGGATTGGATTTTTTCCCCTGTTTCAATAATTCTTTTTAATCTAGTAGTTACTTTTACTGCAGCCTTATGCATAGTGTCTATTCCTATTGATTGACTGTAGTACCACAGCTCAATAGGCAGAGCATGTCAATAAAAAGTGTGAATTATGAATGCTATAACTCCAGAAACCGATAGCATTCTGTCCTACCAAAGCTGAGATGAAAAAGGAACCAAAAACATTGCCTGAGTGGAGTGAAGTGGCCTTTATTAAGACAATATAGTTTGTTTCATGTACATCCTATGATCTTTTGATTGTGTTTTGTATTGTACGTCAAGTTATTCTTTTGTTTACCACCGAGGTCACGATGGAAATAAGTGTTTTCACACTAGAAAGGCCAATGGAAAACTGAAGGGGATAAAGAGAGTTACAATTATTATTTCCTTGCCTGATTTAGAGAATCTAATAACACTGGTTTGTATAGGAAGTAGGTCTAGAAAAGTCAAGGTGGACAGTTTAAGATCAGATCAGATCAGATCAGATCAGATCAGATAAGATAAGATAAGATAAGATAAGATAAGATAAGATAAGATAAGATAAGATAAGATAAGATAAGATAAGATAAGATCAGATCAGATCAGATCAGATCAGATCAGATCAGATAAGATAAGATAACATCAGATAAGATAAGATAAGATAAGATAAGATAAGATAAGATAAGATAAGATAAGATCAGATCAGATCAGATCAGATCAGATAGCATTTTATTGATCCCCTTCACCTGACATGCTGATATATTTCAAGTCTAAAAAACTAAATTCAAAACAGCAGTCACGTGGCTTTGCTTTGCTTTTCTAGCTAAGTAACACTTTCTGCACCTACTATCCTACAGCCAGTCCCTGTATCCTCAACTCTGTTTTGGCTGTATAGATACTATACAGTATATTATATCTATTTATACTCTGGAACCAAGAGCAATACTCTCCAGATCTGTATGTTTGTCTGTTTATTCTTCTTTTTTCTATTCTAAGCTGATTCCACAGCTTCCTATTAGTGTAATCAGTCAGGTTCCAACAGAGAAACATGGACATAAAGAACCCGTTTCTTAAATTACTATGTTCATTTTTTTATGTACACTACTTATGCTCTTTATGTACTGTCTTATTTGTGTAGTACTTCCTTTATATACGACCTCAGAAAGATACCTATTCCCTAAATTTCTGCTTGTAAATTTGATGTTTATGTTTTGTATTGTTTCATATTCATGTGACCTGTGGGAGAAACCCAACGAGGCGAACACCTTGTATGTGCCGACTTAATTAGCCAGTAAAACTAATTCTGATTCTGCTATCTATCCTCTGGGGTCAAATACACATCAAATGTTTTTTACGTCCACTGAGCAGGTTGTTTTCACTCCTGTTAGTTAGCTTGTCTGTCAGCAGGAGATCCAAAAGACTTATGGATGGATTGCTATGAAATCTAATAGACAGATAGGCCTTTAATTAAATTTTGAAGACTACTGTTTAGTTTTTTAGCCACAGCTGTGAATCTAAGAAGAGAAAGATACTTGATTCCAAATCCTAAGGGTTTGCAGTGACAAGAAATCAATTTAACTTCAAATCTAAGAGATAGGAACGATGTGTTTGGGTGAAACAGCAACAGGAGAATTGTTCAGCGCTGCCGGAGGTTTAGTTTAGTTTAGTTTATTAGTTTATTTAACAGGGGCCATGCACAACACAACCGTTGGGCCAGAGTTAGCTATATAACTAATTTACATCTGCAGTCCCTGGGCAGGAAGATATTAAAAACAATACAGCACAATACATTCTGTTTTGCGCTCTCAAGATTGCCTTTTCATTTTATCACACACTTTTCTGTTTCCCAAATCAAATCGAACAGGTACAGATGCAGACGTCCCGCTTTGTGCTGCATTCTGGTGAACGGACCCGCTTGGAGAATTTGAGTTTTGTTTTCCTTTCGTTCGTTCGTCTGCAGGCAAAAGGAAAGCTAACTGACGGAGAGACTCTTGAGTTTTGAGTTTCAGTAGCTAGGTTCCAAGACTATTTAAGGACCGAGACTAATTAGTTTCTGCAGTAAAACACTCAAGAAAGACAGGAAAGTCTGCAGTACTGATGCAGGATTAATAAACAAAGGGGTTTAGCATTCATTAAGCCTGCCACAGTCCCATCACAGCCCCCCCCCCCCCCACCCCCTCCTCCTCCAGGTGCTATCGACAGTGTTGGTCCCATGCTAACTGGGGGACAGTGTGTGTGTGACAGTGGGACTGCTGGGAGCCGGGCGGCGGCCATGTTGCTTGTCGTTGCTTCATCCGTCTCGTTAATGACTCTCTCTCTGAAAACAGCAGTTTGCCAAAAACACTCAACGCAACAGGCGACTTCAGGATGCCAGGCTGTCAGGAGCATGGGAGCTGGGAAATAAGGGTGTGTAGTGTTGTGTGTGTGTGTGTGTGTGTGTGTCTATATACCTACTGTACAAATGTAAATGCATAACAACAGGATGTGGAAAATGTGTGTGTGTGTGTCCGTGTGTGTGTGCATGTGTGTTTGTTTCTGTACCACCCACAGAAATGTAAATGCATAACATTAAAATGCAGGACAATGTTTTTTTCTGTGTGTGTGTTTATGTGCATGTGTGTGGTGTTTTATGTGTGTGTGTGTGTGTGTGTGTGTGTGTGTGTGCATGTTCCTGTGCCATCCTTAGAAATGTAAATGAATGCTTAACATTAGAATCTGGGACAATGTATTTTGTGTATGTGTGTGTGTGCATGTATGTGTGTGTGTGTGTGTTTGTATGTGTGTTTACCTGCATGTGTGTGGTGTTTAAGTATGTGTGTGTTTATGTGCTTGTGTGTGTGTGTGTGTGTTTCTGTACCATCCATTGATATGTAAATGTAGAGTATATCATTAGAATGTGGATTTCTTGTGCTTGTGTGTGTTTATGCAATTGTGTGTGCGTGTGTGTGTGTGCGTATGTGTGTGTGTGCGTATGTGTGTGTGCGTATGTGTGCGTATGTGTGTGTGTGTGTGTGTGTGTGTGTGTGTGTACCTTGATGCCGCTGCGGACAGTGACGGCGGGCGGCTGGCGGGGCGTGGAGGTGATGGTGATGGTGCACATCTGGTTGTCAAGGCGATTGTTGTCGCCGTCGTAAACAACAAAGTGGAAGATGTCTGTGACCGGCTGGCTGCCCGTCTCAAAGGAAGTGATGTACCTGAGGACAGGAAGCAGGAAGAGGAGACAGAGGTTACATTTACTCTCTATCATCCATCTATCCATCTATCTATCTATCTATCTATCTGTCTGTCTGTCTGTCTATCTATCTATCTATCTATCTATCTGTCTGTCTGTCTGTCTGTCTGTCTATCTATCTATCTATCTGTCTGTCTGTCTGTCTGTCTGTCTGTCTGTCTATCTATCTATCTATCTGTCTGTCTGTCTCTCTCTATCTGTCTGTCTGTCTATCTATCTATCTATCTGTCTGTCTGTCTCTCTCTATCTGTCTGTCTGTCTATCTATCTATCTATCTATCTATCTATCTGTCTGTCTGTCTGTCTATCTATCTACCTATCTGTCTGTCTGTCTCTCTCTATCTGTCTGTCTATCTATCTATCTATCTGTCTGTCTGTCTCTCTCTATCTGTCTGTCTATCTATCTATCTGTCTGTCTCTCTCTATCTGTCTGTCTATCTATCTATCTATCTATCTATCTATCTATGTATCTGTCTGTGCGTCTATCTATCTATCTATCTATCTGTCTGTCTGTCTGTCTGTCTGTCTGTCTGTCTCTATCTATCTCTGTCTCTCTATCTATCTATCTATCTATTTATCTATCTATCTGTCTGTCTGTCTGTCTGTCTGTCTGTCTGTCTCTATCTATCTTTCTATCTTTGTCTCTCTTGCTTGATACAATAATGTCTCTATTAATGAATATATGTTTTTGAATTGATAAATTGGACTTCTGAAAAGCTTTTCATTAGCCGTCCCACAACAACACGGCGCTAATCTCTGCAAAGCTCTAATAAAATTGAAATCCATACCGGCATAATCTCCTCTAATCCCATTTAATTCTCATAAAACAATTGGCGGTTCTCTTGTTTTTTTTTTTACGAGTGCAACGCCGCAGAGACAAAGCTAATGCGGGCGGTTTGAAGATGGCCCCCGGAGATCGGCCCCGCGCCGCCGCTCATCAAGGCCCCGCGTTATGGAAATGAAGCAGTTAGCATGTTAATATTTATATTTCATCTGGGCGCCTCTCGCAGGGGGGCCGGCGCATGTCTTGCAGGTGATATCAGAGCGATGCTAATTGGCGATGCTTATGCCGGCAGGCTGAGTCACTGAGCGGCATGGGGAGAGGCTACTGAGTTATTTCCTGGTAATTGATTTGTTTTCTTATTAGATCCTGCAACGCTAATGTTTGCAGAGCGCTCGCCTCGTCGGAAGAAATGTTGGATGGAAGGAATCTGTGTTTCTCTACAAGTCGTTAGCACCTCCTCCTCCTCCTCCTTCCTCCTCCTTCCTCCTCCTCCTCCTCCTCCTCCCCCGCTCTAATGCTGAGGAGAAAATGATCCCGGACGACTCAGACTGCAATCTGAGGAAATGATCCTGAGTACGATTGCAATCTGAAAAAACCCCTGAAGGTTCCTCAAAGCCCTTTTATCTTTTACAGAGTGGGGTCAACACCAGACATTCCCTTGAAAAAAGGGCCATAAAGTAAGTAAAGCTTTTTTATTTTTTTTATTTGACACCCAACAAATGGGTTTCTTCACAGAACTCTCAGAATTTTTTCTACTGAGGAACCCTAAGGTGCTTACTGACTCCCTTTGGATCTTCGACGGACCCCCATGAACCTACAGTTTACAGAGTGTGGGCTCATGGAAATTAGGGTTAGACCAGTATGGGTTTTTGAAGGCCAACACTATTTGTATTACAATATTTTTGGATTTAAGCTGCAGATTTTATGCCGATAGTCATTCTTAAAATGTTAACATTTTTATGCCTCCAAAAAATTATAAAGTATTCAGTGTTTACCCAAGGATTTTCTTCTTGTCAGGGTATAAAAGCCTCTCAAACAACACTTAACAGAGTTTTTTTACGGTAAGTTAGGCCGGTTTCATTGCAGGATTTACAGACTGTTGAGTAAAACACTCCCAGACCATTATGGAATGATTTCTCCAGTCAGCTGTTTGATATAAAGATAATAATAATATTTAAAACACATTTCATTAGGTGTGGTGTGGGAGTAACACTGACTTGCTGATCTGATTTCGAATTAAAAGGCCAATTTTAGCCCAATACATAAGTCTAACCCTAGTGAAAATACAGCAGGGTTCATGAACCCTGATGGTATTCCTCAAGGAACCTTCCTGGGTTCCCTTTGGTTCGGATCTGAAAAGTTTACTTGAGGCCATTTTCCTCCACAAACCAGTAACTGTTGGTCAGAGAACCTCCAGGCTGATCACTCTACCTGATCCTGTGCTTGTTGATGTCCTCCATGGTGAAGGAGGAGTACTCCCTCAGCTCCTGGTGCTCCTGCTGGGACTGGCTCCGGGTCAGGATGCCGTACATCGGCACAGACACCAGCTGGATCCGAATCTGCTCATCCGGGGAGACGGTGTCCTGTAAGAGACAAAACAAAACGGTTCAATCCACTATGCACTGTGGCAGTCCCCCCTTATGCATTTATCCTGTATCTATCCTGTATTAGTACTGTATACAGTGGTAGTTGTGATAATAACAATAATGTGATACTTTTCCATCTGTTAAATTCAGCAAATAAAGAGTAACTGCATTCAAATATACTGAAATATTAAATCATATTCAAGTTTATTCCCTGCAGAGGTTGTGTTGAATTCTTTCACTTGGAAATTCAACAAAACCTTTTGTCCAGGGCTGCCCAAACCTTTCCATACCACAGTATATAGACTTTTAGGCAAATTGTTTTACATATAATAACAAAGCATTTATTTGACTAATAAATCTTTGTTCTCAGTACTGCACGTCTCTTTCCCAGTTGTAGAGAAATGTGAAATGGAAAAAAGCAATCTTCCATTGCAAAGGCAGTGAAAACTAGCGGCAGCAGGAGCAGTAAGTTACTATAAAGGTTATTACTGTAATAAGGATGGGACGATATTTCGAAATTCAATATATCACAATGCAAAAATGTGACAATACCTATAGTGGGTCAGAAAAATGAATGGTGATATCAGCTCCATGTTATTCTGCTGTAGTAATCACTAATGAGACGCTTGACCATCACAGTTTCACAAGCTCTCCCTCCAAATAATATTATTGTCACTTTTCGCACTTGCTGCACTTCTTTTAAAATGTTGTATTTTACTTGATTTTTACTTGATTTTATGCATTCTATGTACATTATTATTCAGTGGGTTTTATTTTCCATCTTGTGTTATGCATTCCTCATTTTTATCTTATTTTTTACTATTATTATCAAGTGGGTTTTATTCTCCATCTTATTTTACATTAATTATGGCATTCTATCCGTTTTTATGCTCATTCTATGTTTATTTTCATGTGAAGATGCATTCTGTGTATTCTATTCTCATCTTTATCTTTATTTTCACTATTATTATCAAGTTTTATGTGAAGCACTTGTGCATGTAATTTCTTTGTTGTAAAGCACTTTGAGCTGCATTTCTTGTATGAAAGGTGCTATACAAATAAAGTTTATTATTATGATTATATTATTACTATTATTATATCAAAATTCAATATATCACAAAGTAAAAATGTGACAATATGTATCGTGGGTCAGAAAAATGAATGGTGATATCAGCTCCATGTTATTCTGCTGTAGTAACACTTTGTAATGACATTTTTAAATTGTTTACATTCTAACAAGCCAATGCCATCGCTAGAAAGATTTGTGGCTTGGATTGTTGTCATTGATACTTTGTTGTCACTGAACTTTTATTTATTACATCGTATTGTGGTTGTATTGAATCATGAACCCCATATCGCGTATTGAATCATATTGTGAGATAAGCAGATCGGCCATCCCTAGTTATCACCTTCATCTCAGTCATGGCAGCTCAACAAGGACCTAGTGAAACCCCTACAGTCTCTCAACAAGGACCTAGTGAAACCCCTACAGTTTCTCAACAAGGACCTCGTGAAACCCCTACAGTTTCTCAACAAGGACCTAGTGAAACCCCTACAGTCTCTCAGCAAGGACCTAGTGAAACCCCTACAGTCTCTCAACAAGGACCTCGTGAAACCCCTACAGTTTCTCAACAAGGACCTCGTGAAACCCCTACAGTCTCTCAACAAGGACCTAGTGAAACCCCTACAGTCTCTCAACAAGGACCTAGTGAAACCCCTACAGTCTCTCAGCTTCTCTCTCTCTCTTCACTCACGGTGTACGCCAGGTGCGAGCGTCGGATCACGTTGCTGCTCTTCTCTCCCACTTCCAGGGACAAGGCGGCGGCCGGGTCCCGCTGCGGCCCGTCGCCCCCGGCGCCCGCCACCACCACCTGCACCACCGTGGTCGCCATGGAGATGCCGTC
>NW_027283758.1:12500-13831 GCF_046629955.1 Centroberyx affinis
CTAGATATAAAAAGATAGTGCGACCAATTTATAATGAGAAGGTGAGGAAGAAAATAAAATCCTTTCACCCTGTCACAATGAAATCTGATATAAGGAATATGCACACAAATGCACTTTATTAATCATATTCAAATTAGCCAGTATTTCATGAAATAATTGAATCAGTTAGAACACTTTTTTTCTCAGAATGCATTTTCCTGTTTCATTCTAAATAACTAAACAGTTGGTAGTTTAGAGGGCATTTTTTCTACTCTTTTTTGATGAATTATTTACAAAATAGGATGAATATTGCCAAAAAAAAAAACACGTGGGAAACACCTGGAGGAGACGAGTGTGAGGAGCTTGTGAGGAAGATGAAGGGAAAGGAGGAAGAATTGAAGGGAATGAGGAACATATACAGATGGAGCCACTGGAAGTCAAACTAGACACTTTTTTTACTGTCTGTCTGCTGAACTGCTGCTGCACTTTGACTCCTTTTGTTTAGGAAAAGTTTTGCTCTCATTTTAGCCGTCTGAAGCAGAAGGAATGGTCCGGAAACGTGAGACATTAGAGTCTTGAGTAGAGTTTTGGGTCACACTGTATTTGGGTCGTCCAGTGCTGATACCCAGTGGTGGAAAGAGCACTAGAATGTCCTGCTCACGTAGAAGTACCTGATGTACTTACTTTACTGATATTTTACTTCAGTAAAATAGATTATGGGGACGTCATTTATATGCATACTGCTGCCTCTACACTAAAGCCTCTTGATGCAGTTTATCATTCTGCCCTTAGATTTATAACTGGGCATGGATTCAGAACACATCACTGCAATTTATACCAGAAAGTAGGTTGGCCTTCATTGGCTTTGAGACGTGAGCAGCACTGCATTCTGTTTATCCACAAAGCATTGCTCAATAAATTACCTGGTTATCTTACCAGTTTTTTTTAAATACAAAACATGTACGTACCACACTTGTGCACAAGATTATCTGGTTTTAAACATTCCTTGTGTCAGCACAGAATTAGCAAAAATCGCATTTGATTATTATGTGGAATAGCCTTCAGAACTTGCTAAAATTGAATAGCTTGATTCCATTCGATCGTTTTAAACGTCTTCTGTATGATACTATGCAATCTGAATGTACATGAGCCCTATGAGCTGATGTCTGTCGTCTTATTTGTCAGTTGTAACTTGTGTCTTATGTGTGCATTAAGTTGTTTTAAGCTGTGTGTAGTTATAGGCTATATGTTCTTGTAATCAGGGCGTCACTGAAAAAGAGAGCTTACTCTCAACTGGCCCTCCCTCAAGAAATAAAGGTGAAATGAAAATGAAAAAAAATGAAAAGTAGAAG